>NT_037436.4:26706999-26882321 GCF_000001215.4 Drosophila melanogaster | reverse complement strand
GACCGAAATTTGGAAAAACGGATTTTTTCATTTGGGTCATCAAAATTTGCAAAATATGGCCAAAATTTTTTATTTCCATTTTTCAACACAGTTTAATTGGAACTTTTATTACGAGATCCGCGAGGTATAAAATTCTATATTCCGAAAATTATTTTTAAATTTGTGGCGAAAAAACTGATAATTTGATGACCGAAATTTTGAAAAACGGATTTTGCCAAAAAGTTGATATTTACAAACGGAACTTTCGTCATAACTTCGCTTAAAATTGTCTTACAGAAGTAAGAATAACTGTTTTGAGCAACTAATGACTAGCGCTAACGATCCCTATTTCTTTTTGAATATTTAGGAAAATTAGTTTTGGGTCAATTTACGCATTTTTTGTAAGGGGATGGGGGGAGTCATTAAAACTTGTAAAACATGGCCAAAAAATTTAATTTTCATTGTTGAACACAGTTTGATTGGAAATTTTATTACGAGCTCAACGAGGTACGGCATTCCATATTCAGACAATTATTTTTAAAGTTGTGGCGAAAAAACTGATTATTTGATGACCGAAATTTGGAAAAACGGATTTTTTCATTTGGGTCATCAAAATTTGCAAAATATGGCCAAAATTTTTCATTTCCATTTTTCAACACAGTTTGATTGGAACTTTTATTACGAGATCCGCGAGGTATAAAATTCTATATTCCGAATTATTATTTGTGGCGAAAAAACTGATAATTTGATGACCGACATTTTGAAAAACGGATTTTGCCAAAAAGTTGATATTTACAAACGGAACTTTCGTCATAACTTCGCTAAAAATTGTCTTATAGAAGTAAGAATAACTGTTTTGAGCAACTAATGACCAGCGCTAACGATCCCTATTACTTTTTGAATATTTAGGGAAATTAGTTTTGGGTCAATTTACGCATTTTTTGTAAGGGAATGAGGGGAGTCATTAAAACTTGTAAAACATGGCCAAAAAATTTAATTTTCATTGTTGAACACAGTTTGATTGGAAATTTTATTACGAGCTCAACGAGGTACGGCATTCCATATTCAGACAATTATTTTTAAAGTTGTGGCGAAAAAACTGATTATTTGATGACCGAAATGTGGAAAAACGGATTTCGCCCAAAAGTTGATATTTACAAACGGAATTTTCGTCATAACTTGGCTAAAAATGGTCATATAGATGCAAGAATAACTGTTTTGAGAAACTAATTACCAGCGCTAAAGATCCCTATAATTTTTTGAAGGTTTAGGGAAATCAATTTTGGGTCAATTTTCGCATTTTTTGTAATGGTTATAGGGTCATCAAAATATGGAGGATATGGCCAAAAAATTTAATTTCCATTTTTGAACACAGTTTGATTGGAAATTTAATTACGAGCTCAACAAGGTATGGCATTCCAGACAATTATTTTTAAAGTTGTGGCGTAAAAACTGATTATTTGATGACCGAAATTTGGAAAAACGGATTTTTTCATTTGGGTCATCAAAATTTGCAAAATATGGCCAAAAAGTTTGATTTCCATTTTTCAACACAGTTTGATTGGAACTTTTATTACGAGATCCGCGAGGTATAACATTCCATATTCCGAAAATTATTTTTACATTTGTGGCGAAAAAACTGAGAATTTGATGACCGAAATTCGGAAAAACGGATTTTGCCAAAAAGTTGATATTTACAAACGGAACTTTCGTCATAACTTCGCTAAAAATTGTCTTATAGAAGTAAGAATAACTGTTTTGAGCAACTAATGACCAGCGCTAACGATCCCTATTACTTTTTGAATATTAAGGGAAATTAGTTTTGGGTCAATTTACGCATTTTTTGTAAGGGAATGAGGGGAGTCATTAAAACTTGTAAAACATGGCCAAAAAATTTAATTTTCATTGTTGAACACAGTTTGATTGGAAGTTTTATTACGAGCTCAACGAGGTACGGCATTCCATATTCCGAAAATTATGTTTAAATTTGTGGCGAAAAAACTGAGAATTAGATGACCGAAATTCGGAAAAACGGATTTTGCCAAAAAGTTGATATTTACAAACGGAACTTTCGTCATAACTTCGCTAAAAATTGTCTTATAGAAGTAAGAATAACTGTTTTGAGCAACTAATGACCAGCGCTAACGATCCCTATTACTTTTTGAATATTTAGGGAAATTAGTTTTGGGTCAATTTACGCATTTATTGTAAGGGGATGGGGGAGTCATTAAAACTTGTAAAACATGGCCAAAAAATTTAATTTTCATTGTTGAACACAGTTTGATTGGAAATTTTATTACGAGCTCAACGAGGTACGGCATTCCATATTCAGACAATTATTTTTAAAGTTGTGCCGTAAAAACTGATTATTTGATGACCGAAATTTGGAAAAACGGATTTTGCCAAAAAGTTGATATTTACAAACGGAACTTTCGTCATAACTTCGCTAAAAATTGTCTTATAGAAGTAAGAATAACTGTTTTGAGCAACTAATGACCAGCGCTAACGATCCCTATTACTTTTTGAATATTTAGGGAAATTAGTTTTGGGTCAATTTACGCATTTATTGTAAGGGGATGGGGGAGTCATTAAAACTTGTAAAACATGGCCAAAAAATTTAATTTTCATTGTTGAACACAGTTTGATTGGAAATTTTATTACGAGCTCAACGAGGTACGGCATTCCATATTCAGACAATTATTTTTAAAGTTGTGGCGAAAAAACTGATTATTTGATGACCGAAATGTGGAAAAACGGATTTCGCCCAAAAGTTGATATTTACAAACGGAATTTTCGTCATAACTTGGCTAAAAATGGTCATATAGATGCAAGAATAACTGTTTTGAGAAACTAATTACCAGCGCTAAAGATCCCTATCATTTAGGGAAATCAATTTTGTGTAAATTTTCGCATTTTTTGTAAGGGTTATCAAGGTCATCAAAATTGGGAGGATATGGCCAAAAAATTTAATTTCCATTTTTGAACACAGTTTGATTGGAAATTTAATTACGAGCTCAACAAGGTATGACATTCCAGACAATTATTTTTAAAGTTGTGGTGAAAAAAACTGATTATTTGATGACCGAAATTTGGAAAAACGGATTTCGTCCAAAAGTTTATATTTACAAACGGAATTTTCGTATAACATCGCTAAAAAATTGTCATATAGATGTAAGAATAACTGATTTGAGAAACTAATTACCAGCGCTAACGATCCCTATCATTTTTTAAACATTTAGGGAAATCAATTTTGTGTAAATTTTCGCATTTTTTGTAAGGGTTATCAGGGTCATAAAAATTGGGAGGATATGGCCAAAAAATTTAATTTCCATTTTTGAACACGGTTTGATTGGAAATTTTATTACGAGCTCAACGAGGTACGGCATTCCATATTCAGACAATTATTTTTAAAGTTGTGGCGAAAAAACTGATTATTTGATGACCGAAATTTGGAAAAACGGATTTCGCCCAAAAGTTGATATTTACAAACGGAATTTTCGTCATAACTTGGCTAAAAATGGTCATATAGATGTAAGAATAACTGTTTTGAGAATCTAATTACCAGCACTAACGATCCCTATAATTTTTTGAAGGTTTAGGGAAATCAATTTTGGGTCAATTTTCGCATTTTTTGTAAGGGGATGGGGGGAGTCATTAAAACTTGTAAAACATGGCCAAAAAATTTAATTTTCATTGTTGAACACAGTTTGATTTGAAATTTTATTACGAGCTCAACGAGGTGCCGTACCTCAAGGTACGGCATTCCATATTCAGACAATTATTTTTAAAGTTGTGGCGAAAAAACTGATTATTTGATGACCGAAATTTGGAAAAACGGATTTCGCCCAAAAGTTGATATTTACAAACGGAATTTTCGTCATAACTTGGCTAAAAATGGTCATATAGATGTAAGAATAACTGTTTTGAGAAACTAATTACCAGCACTAACGATCCCTATAATTTTTTGAAGGTTTAGGGAAATCAATTTTGGGTCAATTTTCGCATTTTTTGTAATGGTTATAGGGTCATCAAAATAGGGAGGATATGGCCAAAAAATTTAATTTCCATTTTTGAACACAGTTTGATTGGAAATTTAATTACGAGCTCAACAAGGTATGGCATTCCAGACAATTATTTTTAAAGTTGTGGCGTAAAAACTGATTATTTGATGACCGAAATTTGGAAAAACTGATTTTTTCATTTGGGTCATCAAAATTAGCAAAATATGGAAAAAAATTGCATTTTCATTTTTCAACATAGTTTGATTGGAAATTTTATTACGATGTACGAATAACTGTTTTAAGAAGCTAATTACCAGCGCTAACGATTACTATGACATTTTGAATATTATTATTATTATTATTATTATTTTATTATGGCCAAAAATTGCTGGAAATTTTTTATTTGTGTTAGGACCGTATGGTCTTTATTAATTGATTGCAAAAACAGAACTGATTTTCGTTTGACAAATATGTCCGTACCTAACTTCGCCTACCTACCTATGCTGCCGGCGTCGGTGCTGCGCTGCTTTGATTTTTGCTGCAGCTCGCTATGATCTAGTCATCCACGTACACCACAATTAGGCCCAGATTGCCATAAACTTTGCTCACGTACAAACAAGGTCCACTAGGACAAGGAGTGAAACCAATCTCCAATAGCACGGCATTCAGTCTCTCGATCCATTCGCGTCCACTCTGTTTAAGGCCGTACAGTGATTTGTGGAGCCTCAGAACGCGTCTCGGAAACTGCTCATCTATGAAACCCTCAGGCTGCTCCATGTACACCACATCATACAATTCGCTATTTAGGTAGGCTGAAGAAAACTCCATCTGGTGCATGAACATGCCATGTTCAACTGCCGATGCGATCACCAATCTTATTGTGGGGTACCTGGTAACGGGAGAAAAAGTTTCGAGATAATTAATACCCTGGCGCTGTGCGCACCCTTTGGCCACCAGTCTCGATTTGCAGCGTTCGATGTGGCCATTCTTGTCTCACTTTAACGCAAAGACCCATCTGCAACCAATAGTCTGCTCGCCTTTCGGTAGATCCACCAGTGACCAAGATTTGTTTGCTCGTAGGCCATCCATCTCCTTCTGAACAGAAGCTTTCCATTTGTCGCTGTGATCACCGTTCATAGCTTCTTTAAAACTTACAGGAACAGCAATGTCCTCAGTCGTCAGGACATTCAACATCTAATATTCTTTGCGAGGTCTTCCTGGGATACTAGTTCGCACTAACTTCGGTCGTCCAGGAGCTCTTTGTGCTCCTTCTTCTTCAAGCTGACCGTTTTTAGGATCCACGTCTTCTGGCTCTTGTTCAATACTTACAAGTTCGTCATCACCTGCCTCAGGCTCCACACTCGGAGGATTATTAAACAACTCACCAACCACAAGCCTAGATTTGCATCGGAATTCAACCAATTGAAACTCTGTTCCACCAGGCAAGCCACTTCTGCCCAAGTCATCTTCGAAAAACATGACGTCACGCGCTTCGATCATCTTCCTCTTCTCATGGCTATACAGTCGATACGCCTTTGCCGTTTCGGACACTTGAGTTTTGTTTCTGCACGGTTCCTCAAGTAGGGTGCTGTCTTGATCGCTTCAGCACAAAAACTTTCATCAAGGCCAGCACACAGTAACATGGTACGGGTCATGTCTACCAATGTTCTGTTTGCTCTCTCCGCAACACCATTTTATTGGGGCGTGATGACTAATAATAAACTGTTCAAACGAACGAAAACGATTTACGACCATTGTCATTTCTCAAGATTTTCCATTTTTTACCCGTTTTTTAAGAAATGATTTGTATTTTTAAAATTTTTCAAAAACTTCATCTCGCGTTTTCATAAAATACACCGTAAGTATCTGGATTTGTCATCAATAAAGGTCACAAAGTAAATGTTTTTCTATTAATCGGGCCACGAATATCGGTATGCACTAAGCCCAGAAATTCTTTTGCGCAATTTTCACTGGCCTTTGGAAATTGCTTTACACTAATTTTGCCTTTTGCACACGACTCATACGCAATGTTTTCGTTAAAATTTAACTTCATACCTTTCACCATATTTTCCTTAATCATTTTATTAAGGCTTCTGAAATATAGATGTCCGAATCTAATATGCCATAATTGCGGTATTTTTGTTTTGCACTTGTAACATTTAATTTTGACATTCTCAAACAGAAACAAATTTTACGTTTCTCTGCCTTTAGTATAACAGTTATTACATAACTACCACGACCACACTTTTGAACCGATTTTCGAAATTTTCATAATTTTATTAATCTTGTAAATTTCTATCGATTTGCCAAAAATCTTTTTGTCACGCGCAATCTAACGCCCTAACTCCTCAGAACCGGTCACGCCCACATTTTGGTTCCATTTTTTAATTGTTTCTCATTTTATTCCCCAATATCGATATCCCAGAAAAATGATGAAATTTCGCGTTCGCATTCACACTAGCTGAGTAGCGGGTATATAATAGTCGGGGAACTCGACTATAGCATTCTCTCTTGTTTCCTTTCTTTCCCATTCATTTTAGAATAAAGTTGTATAGAGTACTATTCGTGTTTTTTTTCGTAGTCCAATTTGCTAAATGGATATATGCCCTATTCTCTTTTCACTATAAAAAGGTCCAAAAGCTTATAAGTTTAGCATATAAGTATATCTATAAGTATAAATATCTACATAAAAATGACATTAATTATTTACCTGTATATAGCCTTTTATAATTACACCACGAGTAGATGGGTTAATTTAGATTTTATTAGCAAAAATATAAATGTTATATAAAAGTAATACAATACATAACAGTTTGAAAAAAATTAAATATTATGTAGATTATAAATCCAAAAATGTATTATATAAGCATTATTTTAACATTTGGTCTTCCGAAACATTTCCAATTTTTCTCGACAGCAGCTTATTGGCAAATACGCGCAATTGTAAAGGATCTCCATCATTAAAATCATCCAAGATCGATTGCATTTGTTCTTTAAGCCCATCAGCTATCGAAATAGTAATGAGGTCTTTAAACAAACTTGTGATTGGACTCAAAATAATACTGGTCATCTGCTTGATTAATTGAGGTTGGTCCAATTCCACTTGAATACTACTGTTGAATAAAATATAAAAAATGCATAATTAAAAAACGTCTATTTTAATTTCGAAATTTTCAAAATAAATTTTACTATTCATAAACAACGGGACTCAAGACTTTTCTTATAATATTAATAAAAACTATGTCGATATCGATATGATTTGTGGCCGATGCTGCTGTTTCAGAGGTTCGAGTTCAGGAAAATCTGGAGCGCTGATATTAGGCTTTGTGGACCTATCGTTTGTTTGTCGATGACTGGAAAACGACACTGCCGACGAACTAGTCTTAGGAACTTTTTTGTGGGATAGGGTCGAGTCCCTATTGCTCTCTTGAATATTGAATGCATGGAACGATTTTTGATTATTTGACAGACGCTGCCGACGGGCACCTTTTATCAGTCATCAGTCCTCACTGAACGGTCACTAAAACGGTCAGGCAATGTTTTGTCCATAATCCAACCCCTCCAAAAGTTCGTGTCCATTTGGCGGAGTGTCGCAGGCCGCACAATACCATGCCCTATGGTCAAGGTGGTCCGTCAGAAGTTACATCATCATTTTTGAACAACTTTTCGATATTTTTCGTAATTTTATTTGTCTTGTTAATTTCTATCGAACTGCCAAAAAACTTTTTGCCACGCTCATTCTAATGCCCTTAAACCACTCAAAACGGTCACGTCCACACTTTTAAACATTTTTAAAATTTTTTTCGATATCCCAGAGGAATGTATTTGCATCCCGTTTTGCCAACCAGCTTCAATTTAAAAAATCAAGATCCGATGGCACAGTTACTGATCGAATTTTAGTCGATATTATTCTGCGGTCCACTGCTTCGGATTACTATAACTGCAACATTTGATTCTTTACCACAGCGTCGGCAACGAATAGCAAGTGCAAAGAAAATGCAAAAAAAAAAACGACGGATTCTGGAACCGAACAATCCAACGGGGGAAGCCAAAAAATAAAGGCTTCCACCTATATTCATACAAAAACAGAGTACAAACGCACTCGTAAAAAAACTCGTTGCATTGGTTAGTGTGGTGACAGCAAATTCCACAATATCCCGCTTAAAAAAGGAAATATTCATGAAGCAAAACTACAGATTCAAGCAGAAACAGACCACCGAATATTGACTAAATACCTAAATGAAGCTGGTAGAAATAATTGAGGCTCTGAAAAAACTGTTATTGATATGTATTTTAAGCAAAGACAAAGTTCCTTAGCCACTACTTAAAATGGAACTGGAATCATATGTCCAGGCACTAAAGAAAAACTAAGTGCATCTAATATACAATATACAGTACTTGCTACATAGGAGGATCACATAAGGGAAGGAGCCGCCCAAACGTATCCATCCTTAGGTCCGTATGCGTTGTATGTAGCGAACGTCATATTACCACTAGCTGCCCCAAAAATAAGGAAGATAAGTCGGTGAAGAAATGCAGTAACTTCGGGGAAAAACATACTGCAAACTACAGAGGCTGTGTGGTTTACAAAGAATTGGAGAGCCGCCTAAACAAACGTATTGCCACAACTCATACAAGTTATTGTCTCACTTAATTAAAACTCGAGTCCAATTCGAGAGTTGACCTTTGACGTGGTACTCGTCACGGCGGATGTTTATATTATTGCTGTTTTAGGATTTTTTTAGAACACATTATTGCACAATTCTTGCAGACAAAGTACCAAGAGTTCGATGTATCGGCCGACGAGAGAAGTACCAAGAGTTTCTGTTGTTAACTTACATAAGAAAGTCAATTTCTGCTCTCTGCAACAGAGGTTTCAACCACCCTTAACTGCTCCAACCACTACTCTAATGGAACCTTAAAATCCGGACTAGAAGTTCCCGCCCAACCAACAAAAACTGCTCATTCCGAACATACACTGACAAATATCCAACAGACACAAAAAAGTGGCATTGGAGTTATGATGATATCCCTACAGTAAAGTATGTAAGACTTCCACACGTTCATGCAAAATACTTTGCAAGAGCTTATGAAAAACCAAAATTTCCTAATACAACTTCTTAAATCATCAAAATCCCTTTAATGGCTTCCTTACGGATATCTCTGTGGAACGCAAATGGAGTTTCACGGCATGCAGAAAAAACATCGACGTAATGCTGCTATCAGAAACGACCAATCTCTGAGGATCAATTCATGGAATTCTTTAACACACTAGGTTACAGATTCATCGCAGCGGGTGACTATAACGCCAAGCACACCCATTGGGGATCCCGACTTATGACGCCAAAGGGTAAGCAGTTGTACAATGCGCTTTTGAAACCGACCATGTATGCCCGGGTAGGCCTAAATACTGGCCATACCACAAGGCACATGCTTAAAATAGCCACACGCACGCTCACGAATGCTCTTAAACAAGAGAAAGAAAGCAGCCAACGTTCATATATCGAACAACTCTCTCCCACCAGCACTAAGCGCCCTTTGTGGAAAGCTCACAGAAACCTAAAGACTCCAATAGCTTCAATTATGCTATTACGAAGTACCTCGCGATTAGGAAAGAGCCAGTGCTTTCCCTGACCATTTACAAAATGTATTTGGACCAAATCACGCTAACAGAAGCAAATTTAGAACCTCAAGAACCCATTGAACTCCGACCATGTAAATTAAAAAACGTTATCAAAGAGAAACTGAAGCCCGGGAAAAAATGCTTATTAAACTCCCAAAGTGTGCTATTCTGCCCATCTGCTTGTTGTTCAACGCAATCACCAAGCTTGGATACTTTCCTCAAAAATGAAAAATGTCTACCATAGTAATGATTCAAAAGCCATGAAAAAATAAAACAGCCATAATCATATAGACCGAGAGGTTACTAACTTGTCTCTCAAACAAAAAATGAATACTCCTGCGAACTATCCCTCATCTCAAAATAAACAACACACTTCCAACACATCAATTTGGCTTCAGGGGAAAACATGAAACCATCGAATCACGTCAGAAATTCGTACTGCTTTTGAGCATCGAGAATATTGCACAGCCATTTTTCTAGACGTCGCGCAGGCATTTGACAGAGTGTGGCTGGATGGACTTTTGTTTAAAAAAAAAAAGATGTTGCCCCAAGGGTAAGGTACTGAAGTCGTATCTATTCAACAGAGTGTTTGCAATAAGATGCAATACAAGCACCTCACGCGATTGGGCAATCTGAGCTGATATATATACGGCGGATTTCCCCACAGAATAAAATCTAACAACCTCTACGTTCGCTCATGATACCGCCATACTCAGTCGTTCCAAATGCCCAAATAAAACTTACGCCACTTAACCCGACACTTAACTTCTGTAGAACGAGGGCTTGCCTTAAACAAACACATATGCCCACCACTACAGTTGTGCTGTGGGGCAGAGACTTGCAAATCGCCTCCATAAAGGTATTTTTCGGTAGCAACCTCTCAATCAGCAATGCGGCCCTGCTAGAAGTGTGGCGCACGCAATCGTAGCTCTTAAAAAACTGAATGCAATATTCAAATTTATTTGTGGGCATGGGGCGACAGCTATCAATAAAAGTCACATATGAGAGAAAGCACGCATGTTTCATGTGAATTTGTTGCAGAAATGGAAAATGTGAAATAAAAAGCAAAAACGGAAGGCAATCTCAGCATTAACTTACTTGGAAATTCAAGCAAAGTTGAACATTCTAGTTGAAAGCAGCATGAGGGAAGAGAAAGCATGCAACCGACTCCAGAACCATAACCCTGGATTATTGTTGCAAGCTCCGAGTATGGCTGCACGTCAGAATGGGCTCAACGATTTGGCTGCAGTGATAAAAACACTAGCCTTTAATTCAGCTAAAGCAAAGAATATTAGAAAGTGGATAATCAAACCCGTACAACATCCTGTGCGCTCTACCGCTAAAGGGGCTCTGGCCTTAATTCTGGATAATGAGCTCACAAAGGACCAGTACTGTATGATTCAGAAGGACGCAATGAACAGAAGGGCAATTTAAGCAAACCATAATTTTTTCAAACCATATTAATTTCACAGATACCGTACTGAGAGTAAGCCTTCAAGATCTTTTAGATCATCACGAAAAGCAAATCATCAAGAGGAAGCTGTTAAAATGGAATGAAGAATCCAATCAAGCAATCAAACTTTTTATCCGCTAAGTTTATATGAAGTTACGGTTTTGATGGAAGCACGGTTCTCATATTCTCAGATGAAGACGATTCATGCCATTTTGCAACGACAGTAACGCCTCTGCCCTTATAGATTCGTCAGGTAACGTTTTGTGAAACATTCATACCCCGCAAAGCAAATGATTTCTCGGCCTTTGAAACTTGAGCTTCTGAAAGAATATAAAAATTTGATTATGAAATAAAATTTTCTAGTCAAAACGGAAATAAAAAATTTAATATCATGCAAAGTAATCCTCAATAATAATAAAATTATTTACATTAGGTTTAACTTGACTGTTATAGACGGAAAAATACTTAACGCCCTTACAAATGCGAACTCATTCCAGGCTTGCCCCATTTGCAATGCGACTCCGAAAGATTTTTTGAGCAAAAAAAATTTTAAGAGCCGATTGTGGACAATCTAAAACATGATGTAAGTCCCACTACATTGCTGGATAAGATTTTTATACCCTTTAGATTCTAGATTCGTTGAAAAGTGTGTAACGGGCAGGAGGAAGCGTTTCCGACTTTATAAGGTATATATATTTTAATCAAGATCAATAGCCGGGTCGATTTAGCCATGTCCGTCTGTCCGTATGAAAGTCGAGATCTCAGGAACTATAAAAGCCTGAGATTTAGCCTAAAATCCGCCCAAGACTGCCACGCCATTATTAGTGTTTTTCGATTTTTTTTTTCATAATTTTACCAAGTTGTTGTCGATTTGCAAGAAACTTTTTGCCACGCACACTATAACGCCCTAAAGCCGCCAAAATGGTCGCACCAACCTTTTGAAACAATTTTTAAATTGTTTCTCATTTGGTTCCCCAATATCTTTCGATATCCCGGAAATTGATGAAATTTCGCGTTCGCATTCACACTAGCTGAATAACGGGTATCTGATAGTCGGAGAAAAATAGAGAACAGCGAGTCCCGTGGATAAAAGCATGGTTTCACAAAGGAAAAGAAAATTCAGCAAATATTTTGGAAAAAGCTATCGCTTATTGTTGACCAGCCAAAACAAGGAGGATTCAGAAGCACAAATGTTGATATTACTGCTCGCCGAGCATTCAACAACTTCCAAGTCATCTCCGATATAATTGGCGTTGACATTAAAATTATTTTAATCATGAGGACACTTGTAATATGCATGTCACGTCAATTGCTAATAGACCTAGATAAGTATGAACAACTTCCCTGGCTTCCAATGACAGCGACCGTTCACAAGATTCTGGTTCCCTCGACACAGATTTTTGAAAACACAGTTATTCCAGTCGGTTATTTTGGCGAAGAGGCTGCAGAATGCAGAAATAAAATTTACAAATCCGACAGACTTCATCATGCCAGAAAGCACAGTTGAATTTCAAACTTCGCAGATGAGTTTCACAGAGGATTGAAAACTTCGGACCCCATAATATAAATTATAAATTTAGCCAGGCGCACGAATTTGAACATGCAGATAAATGTGCAGAGGCAAAATAACTTATTTTTAACGTTGACATAGATACGGAAGAATATATTAAGTAAAAAATATTTTTTTATTTGGTGGTGAGTGGCATGTTTTACCCACTTTTCCAAAATAATTCTAAAGGTATGTATAAGACTAAAAAAGTATTATCATCGTATATTAAATACTTTACTAGATATTAATTTATGCCAAAAAAAAAAACATGTGAAATTCCCCATAGTGCAGTGGAGACATGATGAGTAGGCAAACTATAAATAAGTTATATTTATAGGCTGCAATAAACATGTCACTGGACAGCATAAGTGGCAACTACAGGTTAGTACGATTGCAGCGGCCTATTGCCGAAGTGTCAAGAGATATGACCACGAGGGAGATGATTAGCGGGGTCATAGGCCTCAAAATAGATTTAAGAATAAAACTCAGCTGCATTTACCAACGCAGACTGCGGAATCTTACAAGCGCTGCATTATATAATTAGATTATAAGAACCTATGTAAGAATGAATAAAAGGCGAAGCCCTCGCAGCAGCGAGTCAGTTAGATTTAAACACCCGAATTGAACTCATTAAGTGTACGCACAAGTTTATAGCGTGAACATTTGGTCCGATAAATTCTGTTCTTTTCCCCCACCAGTGGTAAGAAACACAGAATAAAAGAGCACGCCTTAAAGTACCAGGACTATAAGGTGAAACATTGTGTTCGTGCTTTTCCTTGGCTGATCAATCAGCTGTGAGTCGAGGCACAGCTAGGTCAACTGGGCGACCAATAAAAAAATCCTCCAACGGATCACGCCAAAGAATACAAGCAGAAAGCACAAAAAATTCACTGTGATTGTTTTCCCAAGATGTTGTCGGAAAGATCTGTGAAATTGATGCAAGAATAGGAGAGCTGCAGAACAAAATACTGCAAGCCATCAAGGAAAAGGCATCTATACCAGCAATAGAAGTATTGGTAATCCGATTTACTACTAACAACAATGCGCTGGTAAAATTGGGAGTTGGCGATCATCAATATTTTAATGGCAACATATTTATTAAAACTATGGATGCTATCAAGGCCTACAAGGAATCACGATTAACGGTAGAAACACTTAAAGAGATAAATATACCAAGCGGATCAAAATTATCTGACACTGCATCAGCTCGGAGCCCCAGTCCAGTTGATAATCTGGTAACGATATGATAAAGTGTCTAAAATTCAGAGCACAATCAATCGAAAACAGAAAAGAATTCGTTCAAAAGAACAGCATGTGCTTTAGATGCTTTGGAAAACATAATGCTATCGACTGCATAATGCTATAAGACACAAAACGCAGTATCAACAGCAATAGCCTCAAGCAAGGCCAACACACACTATTGGCTTCAGCTGTTGTTTTAGTGAAAAACAAAGCTGGAGGTTACAACGAGTTGAGGGCGCTTATTGACGGTGGATCCCAGAAGACGCTGATTTCAGAGGAAGCAGCACAAATATTAAGGATTTCCAGAATAAGGAGTACTATAGAGGTCGAAGGTATCTCCCAGACTACTCAATTATAAAAAAAAAGCGTCCACCTGACGATCAAACCAAAAATTCCAAGCAGCTTCAAAACATCAACAGAAGCATTGGTTTTACCAACACTCCATAGAGCCCTTCCCAGCAAAAAGTTTGATATTGATATCAACAAAGAGTGGAGGGGCTAAAGGCTAGCAGATCCACGATTCAACGAGCCAAGCAGAATTGACATGGTGATAGGTGTGAATGGAATCTTGGGACAAAAAACCAGATTTGGATGGATTGTGTCCGGAAATATAACTCGAGCAGCAAAGCAAAAAATTATAAGTGCCACTACAACAATAAATCTAAAGGACCTGGAACGCTTTTGGGAATTGGAAGATGAAGCCAATGAGACGATTACAGACAATGTAGAATGCGAAAGAAAATTCCAAGAAACAACTGTCACCAACGAGGAAGGCAGATTTGTGGTGTCAATTCCATTTCACAAAGAGGCAAAGCTGGGAGACTCTCGCAAACAGGCAATGGCAAGGCTTATGCAAATGGAGAAGAAGTTTCAAAGAAACCCAAAGAACTGGGCTGCATACAACGAATTCATGAAAGAATACCTTAAGATGGGACATATGGAATCTGTAAAGACAACGGGTCAAGGTAAATACTATTTACTCCATCAAGCAATCATCAGGCCTGGAAGCTTGACTACGAAGCTACGAGTAGTTTTTGACGCATCCGCAAAGACGACAAATGGACTAAGCCTTAATGACGTTATTATAGCTGGTCCTAAGATTTGAAAGGATATGTTCGATATTCTAATTAAATGGCGCAAGTGGCATGTTATGGTAGCTGACATTGAAAAAATGTATCGCCAAATTAAGGTTGCTGAAAAAGACTAAGAATACCAATATATCCTATGGAGAGATGATCCAAAATTTCCGATCAGTGAGTTTAAGTTAACAACCGTAACTTATGGCACATCGGCAGCACCTTTCTAAGCAGTCCGATGTTTACGAGAGTGGGCAGATCGCTTTTGCCAAGAGGATAGCGTCTTAGCAGAAACAATTAGAGACGACTTTTATATGGATGACCTCATAACTGGTGGAGACACAGTCAACGAGTGCTATGAACTTCAAAGGAAATTGAGACAAGTGATGGAGAAGGCCGGCATGCATCTGCGAAAATGGGTTGCAAATGACGAACGTATTTTATCCGACATTCAGGACGACGGTGCATTGAGGAGAATGAATCGATCAAGACCTTAGGACTTCAATGGGATCCGAAGAAGGATACGTTTACGTTTTCGGCAGAAAACCCAATGCTAACACCCATAACAAAGCGGTTAGTGTTATCATAGTTGTTAACGATTTAAGGCAAATGTTTCATTCAGGAACTGTGGAAGTTACCGATGACTTGGGACGTTGAATTGGAATCCAACTTAGCTAACTGGTGGCTGGAATATGCTAAAGGTCTATAATATTTAGAAGAAATTAGCATTTCCCGCTGGACTGGATGCTCCAAAGGTATTATGGAGCTACATGGATTCTGCGATGCATCAGAGAAAGCATATGCAGCGGCTGTGTATACAAAAGCAGCAAAAAGCAAAGTAAATCCTATAAAAAACAGGAAAACAATTCCAAAGTTGGAATTATGTGCTGCGCATTTATTAGCAAAATTATTATCGAAGGTGCAGGCTGTATGGAGCAACAAGATCATAACGCATGCATGGAGTGATTCGCAAATTAGTATTGCTTGGATACAGAACAAGCGCAGCAAAGAACTAGAGTGGAAGAAATCAATAAACTAATTCCCAATGTCAAATGGAATTACATTAAATCGGAAGACAATCCAGCAGACGTGGCTTCAAGAGGGATATCACCGAAAGCTCCTGAAATCTGTGAAATTTGGTGGAGAGGGCCGAATTGGCTAGCTATAGATGCACAACACTGGTCCACTCAAAAGGAATCGGAAATTGTTGTGGTATCCACATTAATAAAATCCGAAAATCTGAAAAATCATCTTTTATCGAAGTATTCATCGACCGACAATTTTCTTAGAGTTATGGCGTATGTATTACGCTTCATAACAAAGCTGAGAGGAAAATCGCAACAGCCGTCACATCTTATGGCTGAGGTATTAATGCTAGCAAAGATTGCCGTGGTAAAGATACAACAACAGCTGGATTTTGGACACGCAGTCAGACTACTCAAAAACAAAAGACCATTAGACCCACTGAGTAAGTTACAGGCGCTAAATCCTTTTTTGGATAGTGATGGCGTACTTCGAGTTGGTGGACGATTACAAAACGCAATGATACGCCTTCTTTTTGTTCCTCGCTGTTTTCGGCTACAATAAGCTATCCCGATCTGTCGTCGCAGAAGAATAACTTGGAACCCGAGACTTTAACACAAAACCCACAATGACTTTTAATACCAAAGGAAGCATACTTCTAAAATGTATTAGGGATATGGGTTGCAGTGTCCACTCAACTGGAGAACAGACCTACTGCCCTATGACCCCACAAGGATTCCTTATCTTCTGGACTTTGCCGTTAGCGAAGGTATTGGCCCTATCAAAATTTCTACCTCAGTCTGGTACACCCTGTGAATGCATCTTAGCATGGTCAAATCCTCTTAAAAAGTTCGTATATAAGGACCTCATTAGCAGTTAAGCTTAAGGCCCATCACAAATATCAGAAGAAGAACACGTAGATCCTCAGCCGGGAATCCAAGCTTCGTGGAGAATTGATGATGCGGTAGAAAGTCTCACCAGAATGATCCACTTGACAGCGAACATTGCACCACCAACGGTTGAAGTCCCGAAAGCGGCAAATCATATAGCCTACAGAGATAACTACTTCTGGTCAACAGATTTAGCTACCATGGTAAAAAGAAGGAGAAATCTGAGGAGGATCTGGCAGATCAGCAGACGCCGGTAAGAAATCAACAAAACGCTTAAAAACCTCAAAAGTTAATCTCCTTGGAACGTCACCAAATACCTCAAGACGCCAGTAGCACCAGTTAAAACATATGCAGGTGTCATACATATGCATATGGTGTCGCTGTAGTCATGAAAAAGCAAACGCTTTTACTGAACACCTGTGTGACCCGGAAGACCTGTTGGTGATGAAGTTCATCAAGAAATCTTTGTAACGATTCATGAGGCTAGGATGGCGTTATGGGATATTCCAGGACGTACGCGCGAAGGTCCAGCTGCTCCTTTTGTGGGTTCGTGGTCTTGTCCTACTGATTATCAATGCGATTGCCTGATACGACAATTAAGAAAGGGCGGCAAATCGCTATCCACGACACAGACAACGGACGGAAAGATTCTTTAAACCTACAAGCTACCGCTCGATCCTCAGGTGTTGTGGAGGATCGTGTAATGGCCGGCCATTCTTTACCAAAAATTAGAAACAGTTGTCATCCTGAATGGACCCTTTTGGTCGCTAACCGCGTCTCACAAGGAATACTTCCTAGTCAGAGTCAAACAAGTTCGGTTTTCAAAACATTATAAATTAGCACATTATATATTGGCACAAATAGAATTTCTTACAGCAATCATACATGCTAATTGAAACTTAATAAAATTAAGACCACCCGATAATAATACTGAAATTTGCAGCTTTCGATTCCCATTAAAATAAATAATTATCTTAGTGGAGAGACAATTTTGGCACCTCGAGAATTAATTAAAAATACACATACATTTCTTTCGGACATAGATCACCATATGTGCGTTTGCACGGGCAGAAGCCAAAAATTAAACGGACCAAAAAGAAACAAAGAAATAAGCGGTATCAATCCATAAATTGCAGAGAAAAATTCTCCCCTTGAAAATCAATTCCACCATTCCGATCTGATAGAGACCTTGGCCTTGAAAACGATACTACAAAAATTCCACTAATACTTAGGCGATAAAAATATTTCAGCGCCTTCCGCACCGTGGGACCAAGTCATTGATTATGTGAATTTAATTTCACTTTCTTATCGCATTATCGCACTAAAGAATGCGGAGACATTGCTGCGCCACTTCCGACCTTTTTTTTACTCTTCTCGCTTATTTCATTTGTCTTCTTAAATGCCCTTCAATTTTGGTCTGCACTACATTCTCTTTCTTGGCCAACCCTTAAATTAAATGCGGCGCCTCGCTTTCATTTACACTTACACATATAACTCAACAAAAAAACACTAAGAAAAAAATTATCACTTCATTATTGCCGACCGAGCTCGTTGCGGAAACCCTTTGCGGTCGCCGAATTGGCCCTGAGATTAACGTCGACGCGTTCACAAGCTTCTCAAAGAAAATGCCGCAAGAGCCGCGTCCATTGCTTTAGGCCAGACTCCGGGAACTAATCAATTCAATCGCCATGTTCCCATCCCGAACCGTTTTTAAACTTAGAATTTGATCTTTAATTTGATCTGTGTTTTGGTATTTATTATTCGGCTATGAATAATAATAGGTAAAAAAAAACATGTGACACTTATAATAAAATATTGAAAAAAATAAAAAGTTCCGAGTAATCCGCAACTGGGTTCTGTTCGGATTACTTGAGGTTGTCTTTATGGACCACCCTTCCTTTAATCAGGACTCCCAAGTCCTTCTCGATGGTCTTTTCCTCACACAATGGGTAGTCTTTTTGACTTTACCAGGACTTTATCCCCGACCTGGAACAATCTGTTCTGTCGAGAAGCGTACTCTCGGATTCTGGTTACATTACATTACATTTTTGATGATTAATGTCTGTAAAATCCCAAATGAGAAGACTTTACTCGTTGAGTTTTTGTAAGAAACTGATTTTATTTGGAAATATCTTCGGTTTAAATAGGTGACATGAGAATCGCATCTTAGAGTAAATGGCCTACGCAGAGGCCTAAGTAAATAGTCCCCGCCTCATCGGGGTCCCACGCTCCGGCACATCTGCCTATCTTGAGCGGCGAGGACCTTATCTGTGGTCTCCCACTAAGGGACCTTTTAGGAGGCGGGGAACGATCTCAAGTGACTGACTCATGTAGTGTGCACTTAGATTACATGTTTTTGAGCACTGCACCCATGTCGCCTTAGATAACAAAATCCTAAATATAATTTATCGCTCTCGATTCATTTACATAAGATATGAACGGAGCCCAAAATTGTAAGTCTTTAAATATATTCGTGTTCATGTGTGAACATTCTGCCAAAGGGCCAGCAAAGCTGAGATGTACATTAGTATATTAGTTGCATTTATAACAGTAGTGGACTGTATTTATTTGATATATGTTCATTTATTTTGCAACTAAGATTTCAATGGCCCTAGTTTTCCTGGCTTTTAATTTTATTGGATTACAATTATGGTTTATATTATTTTTAATTCAACAATTTGTACTCAATTAACTTATTTTAAACATTTCGCTTTTTCTATGTAGAAGTACATTTTCTCTTAAACAACGACATAGTGGACTGTATATATATTTTTTTTTGTTATATAATTTTATTTTTTATTTACTATTGATATTTATAGTACTGGCAACGGACCTGCAAAGTTTATTGCTTGCATTCTTTGTTGCACAGCACATTTCCGTATGAAATATATTATTAATACTACCATTATTATTAAAGCAATAATTAATCCAGCATGTCCGGAAATATGATGGAAATCTAAATCTTTCAATTTTTGATGTTTCTCTTTAATAAATTTAATTTCATTATTCAATCGTTCAAATTCCTCAGTATGATTTAATATTGATAGTTTCAGCGGATTCCAAATAATCTTCGGCACTTCACTAACTTCTCCTATATAAGGTGTTGATAATAATTCTTCACTTTCGGACTGAATGTTATGGTGGGCAACTAGAATTTTATCGTCGGTTCTTGCCGTACAATATGGCGCAATGCTTAAGACTCCTTGCTGAGGCAAATCAAACAATTCAATTTGAGAGTCAGTACATTGCAGACGGACTTTTGAATTCACAGGAACCTTTAACAACCAACTACTTTTCTTTTCTAACTCTACCCAGTAACTTTTAGAGTCGACTACTGTTTTATAGATACAGTTCGCCGCTTTATTTGGCTTTAGAGGCTGAATCTCACATGCATTATCATTGGCAGAATTCCAGGGCCAACTTCCTTTGCATATTCTCTTATTTAGTTGCCATTTCTGACATTGATTTAATGTGGCTTCCGTCATTATGTGATAGGAATCTATCTCAAAATTATAAATTAAATATCCGATCTTCATTTCGAATTGGCACCGGAATAAGCCTGAACAATTTGGATGGATGCCTGCTAAATAGAGGCACTTTTGCACTAATGATCAATTTATCGTCGATGAATAAACCCCTGGCTGTTAACAGTGTATACACTTCCTTAAGCTCCGTACCTGACTCTGCTGAATTTTGGCAATTTCTTTTTTAAGCTGATTTGGCCTGAGAATATTTGTATTTAGCCTACCGTGATTAATATCAATCAACAGGCTTATAATGCCTGCTTGAATTTTTTCGCCTTCGTCAATCAATGAGTGTAGCTGTTTCGTAATCATAAAGAATTTTATTGATTCCTTATAAACATAATAATTTTCTTTAAGAACTTCTGTCATGTTCTCAATTCTTATTTGCATACTTCTAAAATTTGAGTTAACATCTTCCGTTGTTCTCTTTAATAGATTAGAAGTTGAATCAACCACAGATGTTTGTTTTTGAATTAGTTTATGAAGTTTGTTCTGGTTATCTAACAAATTCTTCATATTTTCTTCTAATTGCTCTCTATCATCTTCATCCATTATACCAAATAAAATATGATACAAGGAACCCATAAATTCGAAAGGAGCACGCTTGCTTCTAGATCTAGACTGCATCATAAACAATTTATTGTTTTCTTCAAGTTCCGATAACTGACTTTGCATATTATCTAAGACTAGACTACATTGCTCTTCAAAGCTATGAAGTCTTTCGCAAACTTTCCTCATACTTTGTATAAGCGCATTACCCTTTGTTAACATTTTAAAATATGGATCCATTTTATAAAAGATAACAAAATTCCAAGAAGTACTCACAATCTCAACATCTCCTAGCGGGTCTAGATATATTGCTGAGGTTTTATTTATTTTGTCTATAGAATATCTTGGCGCTATATCTTTAGGTAATGCGCTAGAAACTTGACAACTTAACACAAACAACAACAATGATGATTCCGATCTTGGACATTCCCGATGTCGCTCTAGTTCGCCTTTTTGGCTCCTGGTCAGCCTCATTTTTGTCAACAGACTTTATTCCTTCCAAGGGACAAATTTTAGTAACGGGTCTAGTGATATATCCTTCCTGCATCTTTACTTTAGCCACCCGGACCTTATCATCATTTACCTTATGGACCTTTTCCACCTTTCCTAAAGGCCATCTTGCAGGATGACAATTCTCATCCTTTAATAAAACTATTTGCCCTTCTTCTATATTAGGAATTTCCTTTTTCCATTTATTCCTTTGCTGGAGCTTATGCAAATATTCACTTTACCACTTAACCCAGAAATCTTTCCTCATTTTTTGGATAAGTCTCCACCTATCCAAATTTCCGATTTTTTCATCTTCCATTGGTTCGACTATTTCTAAAGGTGGTCTTCCAATTAAAAAATGACCTGGTGTTAAAACCTCTTGTTGGTCCATCTCACTAACTATAGTGTATAATGGCCTTGAATTTAAGCATGCTTCTATTTGACATAAAAGAGTTGACATTTCTTCGTAAGTCAAAATAGTGTCGCCGATTATACGCTTTAAATGGTATTTCATTGACTTAACCCCAGCTTCCCAAATACCTCCGAAGTGAGGTCCTGCCGGGGGAATAAAATGCCAATCAATCCTGTCCTTTTCAAGCTGCGCTGCAATCGTTATATTTTCTTGTATTGCATTAAATAACTCTTGATCTAATTTTCTTGCAGCTCCTACAAAATTTGTTCCGTTGTCTGAATAGATATTGGAACATTTTCCCCGTCTACGCTTACCATTTCTAAGTGGCTTTGGTGGCCATGCAAACGAATACGGCAACGTATCCTTTAAATGTTTTTTGGCCACGATTTTTTGAACATTTAACATAATAAGGACCTGCGTAATCTATTCCAGTATTAAGAAACGGGAATGTCATCGTCACTCTATATTTTGGCAAGTTACCCATTATTTGCTGAGCTGTATTTTGTTTATACCTTGCACACTTTACACATTCCCTTAAATACTTTTTCAACGAATTTTTCAACCCGAAAATCCAATACTTTCTTTGGATATAGTTTCGCATAAGGTTTATCCCTCCATGCAATGTTTCCTTATGAGCATTTTTTATTAATAAGCTTGTTAGGTGGCATTTTTATAAAATGATTGGATGTTTAACATTAAATTCTGCATTGGAGTTTTGCAATCTTCCTCCAACTCTTAGAACCCCATCCTTGTCCAAAAATGGATTCAATGACAATATTTTATTATTTGTCTTGATTTCCTTTTTGATTTTAAGGCACTTTATCTCTTGCCTAAACTGGTATTCTTGTTGTTTCTTAATAACAACTGTTTCCGCTATTCTTATCTCCTTTACTGAAATAATTGATGAATAGGCTTTATTTTTTGTTTTCATCTGCACGAATCTATTTATGTATGCTATTATACGTATAAGTTTTTCTATACTGGAATACCTTTCTATTAATTCGTAAATAGGATCATCTATTTTGTCATGTAATACCGTATTTATTAAGACAGGTTCTTCTACAGACTGCTGCCGAGGCCAAAGTTCTTTTGGGTCGGCTAGCCATTTCGCACCTTTCCACCAAAGATCACAGTTGATCAACTGGTTAGAATCCACTCCTCTGGATGCTAAATCTGCTGGATTATCCTCTGACTTAACATGATTCCATTCAGTATTTTTTAATTTTCGAATGTCATCCGTTCTTCTTCTTATAAATTTGATCTTACTTTGACCACTGTTAATCCATGCTAAGGTAATCGTGGAATCACTCCAAGCATAGATCTCCATTATATTATCAATTGATCCTTTTAGTCTTTGGATTAATTCACTAAGAAGTGAGCTGCACACAGCCCGAGTTTGGGAATTGTCTTCCTATTATTTATAGGGTTGACTCTACTTTTGCTAGCTATTATATTAACATGAGGTCCTACTGCAGCATATGCTTTCTCGGAGGCGTCCGCAAATTCGTGAATCTGAATGACTGAAGAACTGTTTGAATTAATCCACCTTGGGATTTGAATATTTTCTAACAATAATAAATTTTCTTTATATTTTTCCCAATAATTTTTATCTTCTATGGATAATTCCTGATCCCATTCACTTTAATTTATCCAAACTTTTTGAATAAAAAGTTTTCCTGAAACGGTGACTGGTGCCAACCATCCTAACGGATCAAATATTTTTGCTAGCGTTGATAACACAACGCGCTTATTTATATTTTTTGATTCATTACAATTTACGCTGAATTTAAATAAATCATTTTGAGGTTCCCATTTTAGTCCTAAAGTTTTAACACATTCATTTTCGATAATATTGAGAACCTTATTGTCCCCTGTGTCCTCCACAGTGGTTAATATATTGGAATTGTTGGAAATCCATTTCCTTAAGTTGAATCCAACTTTCTGCAATTCATTGGAAATTAATGTTATTAATTTATTAGCTTCTTCTACCGAATCAGCTCCAGTCATTAGGTCATCCATATAGAAATCATTCCTAATTATTGCACTAATAACTTGGATTTTACATTTATCTGCAATATCTACCAGAACCCTGGTAGCCAAATATGGTGCAGATGCAGTTCCGTAAGTGACTGTGGTTAATTTATATGTTTTAATTTTTTCTTTTGGAGAATTTCTCCATAAAATATATTGATATTTTTGATCATTATTATCTATTTTAATTTGTCGGTACATCTTTTCAATATCTGCCGAAACCACAAATTCCCATTTTCTCCATTTAATAATAATGTCAAAAATATCTTTTTGAACTCGTGGCCCAACCCACATTATGTCGTTCAAACTTTTGTTATTCGTAGTTTTTGCTGAAGCATCAAAAACTACTCTCAATTTGGTCGTAAGGCTTGAATCTCTAATCACTGCCTGGTGCGGTAAAAAATATTTGCCTTCATCCATCACTCACTTCAATCATGTGTCCTAAATCCATGTATTCATTCATGAATTTAGTGTAGTCAACCTTAAGTTTTTCATTTCTTTTTAGTTTTTTCTCCAGATTCATGTAACGAGCTATCGCTTGTTTCTTTGAATCTCCTAAAGTGACATCCTCCTTGAATGGAATTGACACAATGTATCGCCCATCTGAATCTTTTTTTGTCGTTTTGATAAATTTATTTTCACAGATTTCAGACTCGATATCATCTTTTTCTTCTTCTTCCACTTCCCAGTAGCGATCTAACTCTTTTATTTCTATTGTTGTGGCTACAATGGTTTCTTTTCCTTTGGATTTTTTACATCCAGAAACTATCCACCCGAAATCAGTTTTTTGCCCAAGGAGACCATCTATTTTTATAACTCCATTTTGCAGAATGTGAGTATATACGTCTGCTCCAATGATTAAATCAATACGACCCGGTTTATTAAAATCGGGGTCGGCTAATTTAAAGTTCTTCCATTTTTTCTGATCAACATTAATCGTGTTGACTGGAAGTGCCTTCATAAGCTTTGGGAGAATAAGTGCTTCAATTTCTAAATTTTTCGGAGAATTTCTTATCGAAATAACCGCTTTGTGCTTGGAGATGCACGTTCCTGTGGAAGATACTCCACTTATTTCAGTATGAGATCGAAATTTTTTCAATTTTAGAATCTGTGCAGACTCTTCTGAAATAATTGTGCTTTGAGAGCCACTATCAATCAATGCTCTTAATTGTTCAAAGCCTCCATACCTTGACTTTACTTGAATCAAGGCCGTGGCCAACAAGGCTTGACCTGTTGTTCTACATGTATTCACTTTTTCTGGATTATGACCTACAAAGTGAAGTAAAGTATGGTGAGGTTTACGACAAGTCGAACAAAGCTGCTCGCTTATACATTTTTTACCAAACGGATGCCTCAGACATCTTAGGCAAATCCCATTTTTTCTTACCCAGTCAGACCGTTCTGCTGGATTCATTATTTTAAATTTATGGCATTGAATTAAATAATGCCCTGGTATTTTGCAATATGCACAATTGTCACTTTAATTTTTATTCTTGTTATTATTAATCATTTTCTTTACAGGTTTTACTTCCTGTGAAAATGATGATATAGAATTGAGCCTTTGCTCTAAAAAGTCCATGACATCAGAAAGTGCCTGTATTTCTTTTGTCTTTTTAACATGGCTTTCATATAAATTGAGTGATTCTTTATTGAATTTCCGAAGAATTATGTGAGCGAAAATTGCATCCACATCTTCTGGTAATTGTGCCTTTAATTTTATGATATAAATTGACTCGTTAATCGTGTCAATAAATGTTTTTATTTGCTTATTGGATTCCAAATTTAAATTTGGCATATCCATAAGCCTATTCATATGATCTGAGAATATGTTTCTTTTATTCTCATACCGCTTGGTCAAAAACTCCCAAGTGGCTTCATAATTTTCTCCAGAGCCGAGCAGTAAATGAGTAACCACATTTCTGGCTTCTCCTTTTAATGCTGACTTTAGATAATTAAATTTGAGAGAAGGACTGAGATCCTCTCTCACATGTATGAGCTCTGTAAAGAGTTCATTAAAAAGATCCCATTCTTTGGAATCACCAAAGAAAGTGGGTATCTGTTTTTTAGGCAGGGTTGGTAACTCCTCCGCCTTAACAACCGTGGACATTTCAGCTTTATTTATTGTGCCACTGAGTCGACTATTAATGGCTGTTAGAATATTTTGTTTGTCAAATTCAAGTTCGCTAATTTCTTCTTCGAATAGCGAACTCTCAAAATGACTATTCACCTGTTCAATCAGGTTATCTATTTTATGCCATAAAAATTCAATTTTATTTTTCCTTATTTTAAGGAAATCTGGACTACTGTCTATTAGTTTAGACGTATCTTCTAGATATACTCGAAATTGGCCAACATTAAATCGGAGTGCCTGCTCTACTTTTGAAGCGTTGTCCCTTCTGTTTTGTGCTGTACCCTCTTTTTCAGGGTGATCACCCATTCCAAGGTTTAATGTAGGGGGGGGGGGGGGGGGGGGGGTTTGATTTAGGGACAGTGTTTTATTTAGGGAAAGTGTTTTCTACCGATTCGCCCTTAATTTTTTCATTTTTATTTTTAATTTTTTCTAACATCATCATTATTAAATCATACTGCTTTGTGTTAAAATATTCATGATCGACAACGCCGATCTTCAACAAATTGCTATGATTAGCAATGAAACATTTTTGAAGCTCATTTAATTTTAGAATTTCTACATCTGTTAATGTTGGTTTTACTTCCAACTTTCTAATTTCCAAAATAATTTCGGACTGCTTCTTAAGGAATTGAATAGTCTTTTCTGACATCATTTTGAAAATGTTTTGTAATTTCTTAATATATATAGTACGTGTATATGTATTTTATATGTATTTATATATATATGTGTGTTTGGATAAACAGAAAATTCTTGTTTTGACTTAGCTGATGTCGTTGTTGTTGCTGCTGCTGTTGCTGCTGTTGTTGCTGCTGTTGCTACTGCTGTTGCTGCTTCTGCTGCTGCTGTTGTTGCTACTTCTGCTGCTGGTAGAGGCTCCTTTGACTTTTTGACTTCCTTCTCTTCTTTAAGGCTCCGTCGATGTTTGAAGATGATTTTTTTTTGTTTGGGACGTTTTATTATTTTTGTAGTCCAGTCAGATTTTGTGTTTTTTAGCCATTTATTTTGGCATTTATGCTCTTTTGGCATATACACTGCACTCTCTTTATGAGCTGATTTAATGCTATTAGAGCATTTATAAGGCACTTTTGTTATGCACTTTTTAATTTCACAATTGCTGATGTATGGCCTCAAGCACGCCTTACCACAATTTATAATGGTACACAAAGCAACCTTTAGCTATAGACTATAAGGTGCTTGTTTTAAAACATAAAAGATTCTTTTGTATCTTTTTGCTTTTTATATTTATACTCTGTTCCTTACCTTTGGTAGGGGGAAACAAGAGTCACTTATTTTTGCTACCTTTAGCTGCAAGATTAACTTAGCAATGCTTAAAGGAGCTGGCCTTTCTCTGAGTCCCTTACCTTTGGTAGGGGGAACCTGCAGAGTCGATTAAAGGCTCGATTGACCAAATGTAATGTCCCAAATAAGAAGATTTTACTCGTTGAGTTTTTGTAAGAAACTGATTTTATTTGGAAATATCTTCGGTTTAAATAGGTGACATGATAATCGCATCTTAGAGTAAATGGCCTACGCAGAGGCCTAAGTAAATAGTCCCCGCCTCATCGGGGTCCCACGCTCCGGCACATCTGCCTATCTTGAGCGGCGAGGACCTTATCTGTGGTCTCCCACTAAGGGACCTTTTAGGAGGCGGGGAACGATCTCAAGTGACTGACTCATGTAGTGTGCACTTAGATTACATGTTTTTGAGCACTGCACCCATGTCGCCTTAGATAACAAAATCCTAAATATAATTTATCGCTCTCGATTCATTTACATAAGATATGAACGGAGCCCAAAATTGTAAGTCTTTAAATATATTCGTGTTCATGTGTGAACAATGACGGAGTGGATGGATTTGTTATAAATGGCGGTGGCCAGCAATTTGCCATTGTCAATTTGTATGCATCTAGCAAGTTCGACCAACGTGCTATGAAAGCGTTCTTGTCCGTTTGAGGTGCTGACGCCAAAATGGTTTTCCAGCATGGGTACTATTGTAAGCGAATTCAATGACGGTTCATTGTCGCAGTAGATGACCTTGGCTTTGGGGAAAACATTCAAAAGTTGAGCAGGGGTGGTTTGAGATCCTCTATGGTCCTAAACGGAATTAGCTGTACAATAGCGAATTTCGAAAACGTGTTTATGCAGGTAATAAAGTATTTTTATCCGTCGAGAAAATATCGCTGTACTGTGAGCTCTGTTATGCTTTTCTTTTCTTTTCTTTCCTCGACCGCGAAAATGTCGGTGACCCTATTTTTACAGTGCCAAAACTTTGTGTCTGGCAATTTCCGAATCACATCATCCTGGATTACTGTGAAGATTACAATGGAAGGCATTTACACCATTAGAAATGATGGTGTTGACAAGTTCCTCCAGAAAAGACTGTTTGCGCGAGAAATTGATTGAGTGAATTGATTATTTCCAAATAGTATAAAAGTGCGTTTCCAAGGGAGCATCTTCTAAAATTATCTGGTTTTGGAAAGAGTTCACGTGTTTCTACGGACTCACTGTGTATCGTGGCTGCGCACGACTCTGGTTCCTGAAGTTCAACAACGGTCAGTTGCTATCTTGAGAGGGCATAAGCAACGAGATTATTTTTTACAAGCTTTTAAAAAATTTGAGCGCTAGGGCCCAGACTATGGCTAATAGCTCTGTAGTAGCTGGCCAACCCCAAGAATGGCCTTACCTCAAATACTTTTTTAGGCTCTGGGTTAGGCGCGCACCATTGTTGGTAAGAAGAAGCTCACGCTTTTCTTAAAAAAGAACATGAATATTCTGCCGATATCCTCATTTTTGCATCGTATAGGGTCTTCAGAACCCAATCTAAACACGTGTCTCACACGGACATTTTCGTCGACGTAAACGTTGTAGGGGGACTTCGAATTCTGGATTATGCCATTTTTAAGCAGTTATTGAATTTCGCCGTCGACGAAGTCAGCTGCTCTAATGGGATATGGGTACAATTCGGCAAAAATGGGCTCCTCGTCAATCGTCCGTATGGTGGCTACCACCGACGTATTGTAAGGAAGAGCCTCATTATGCTCAGCAAAAGCTTTTTGCCTATTCCCGAGCATTTTTAAAAAAGCCCCCTTGACTAAGGGTGATGCGTCTGAGCAATCTACATTGGTAAAATTGAAAGTGTGAAAGTCAATTTGCTCAAATGGGAGCAAATTTGAGCTGACCGGAAGCTAGGAAAAGCGATACTCCGGCCTGTTTTAACAGGTCTAGACCAACGATCGCGTCAATGGAAGTCAAATAAAGAAGACGGTTGCTTTAATGTCGAAGATGGACCCGAACCATTTTTTTGTGATTGTAGTCACGCCATGAATCGAATGGATTGCAAATGGGGACCGGACGGACTACTTTTAACCCCTTAAACGGTCGGATGAAACTGCGCCCGTGTCAACCAGAAGCTTCATGTCGATCCCTGCTACTCTTTGTGATGACGGGCAGCAGGGATTTTCCCCTAAAAAATGAATCGCTTACGCTGAGAGCGTAAAAATCTAAAAATAGAATTTGCTTGCTTGTGTGCGTAGAGCTGGGATACTATCGATGGTACTATCGAGGTATCGAAAATTGAATTTTTACATGGTGCCAATTGATCAAAAATAATATAGAAATTAAGTCTAAGAACTTCTAGGATGAAGGGCATATTTTGTCAAATTTACAATGCATGACTTAAGAATGGCGTCGTCGTCGACCTTTCCCGCGGACTGGAGGCTGCGTGAGGCTTCCCTGTCTGAGGGTGCCTATCTCTTGCTCGACAACATGTATCGACCGTTTGTTACTGTAGACCAAGTCGATTTATAATCGCATCGAAATTTAGTACAGTTCCAAAAGGGGAATGGACGGTATCAGAGGGGCCTTTAATTTTGCTCCTGATAATGACTTCTGCCTGAATGGCCGCTCGCCGCCAAGATACGTAGATCTCCTGTGTTCTCATGAAATCAGGGTGGCACTTGACGGCGTCCAGTGTCTCGTTACAAGGGACGTTTCCGTCAACTTTCACCGGTTGGTTAACCTTTATCTGGGGGATTTCCGCCTGTGCAGGAGGGGCTTTGCGGGGGCTGAGTTGCCACTTCGAAAGCATTGAACGAGGGCTCGCTGAACAGAGCGACTGCATGGGATTTAGGTATAGAAGCTCACATTCATATTTTAGTGTCGTGGGTTCCGTTACTTGGGTGCCAATAGTGGAAATCCAATAGATTGAATAACAAAATCGTTTGGTGTTCGGGAGGTCCCACGCAGCAGTGATTGGTGGGCCTGGCAATTATGCGGGACGATGGCTGTATTTCGCCAAGTGCGTGTTCTTCTCGATATCCAACGCAACTGTTTATGGTTGTAAGGTGTAAGGTGTGCATACTGTGTATGCTAGTAATTAAATAAAATATGAAATGAAACTTAAGCCGTTATAATTTTTGTTGTTTTCTAAATATTACATCCACATGGTATATTACATCTATATACAAATTGCATCCAGAACCATTTTAGGTATTGCTTACAGAAGCATTTCAGGAAATGTATTTAAAAGAATTTTAGGGAATGTATTGAGAACTTTCCACTTAAAGTTGAATTAAACAAACTTACAAAATATTTTACATTTCTGTAATTGGGTTTTAGCACAGTGGTCCGAACTGAAAAATTATGTATACTCATATATATACAAGACAAAACAAAAGCTGAAAATTTAAAAGTGGAAAAATAAAAATTTTCTTACGCTAGGGACATTTTATATTTTAAAATAACTGTCGCTAATGCGATATTTTCGGATAGGATGGTGGTAAAAGAGTTCATAGGTGAGATTAAAAATTGAAAAAGAGGCCCGCGGAAATTAAGCTTCTCTCATGTAACCAGACCACTGCACCATTTGACTATTTATCTTCTTCCGCTTCTTCAAAAAACTAACATCTGTCTTACCATTTCCTATCAAAATGCAAGAGGCTTGTGTAGCAAACTAACTAAATTGTATTTTAATAGCCTTTTCCATATAATTGTGCTTACAATGACTTGGTTAAAGCTTCCAAACTTTACTCCGAAATCTTCCCAGGTATGTACACAATATACAGGTCCCTCCAGACGGTGAGGTGGAACCCTAATTCCACCCTCACGTCAGAGGAGGTACTTTTTGACGAGAATTCTTATGCGTAATGCTGTCATTTTCCGATAGGTTTTTTTATATATCATAAACTCTTACATTTCGCCGTCTTCTGAATTCCCAGAATACTTTAATGATTTGTCGACTGTCTTAAATAGACTGTCCGATTGGGACCAATCGGTATTTCTAGATGATTTCAATATACCTGGCACATCGAATATCCGTATCCTAATACAACATGTCTTTATTGACGACTTGTCAGACTTATATTTGTCGCAAATTAATTATGTTTAAAAATCTTCTGGTCGATTAATGAATCGATGTCTTTGTCTGTTTCTATCCACAGTAGCACTCTTACCCAACCTGAAGATCCAAATCATCCTACCTACAATCGACGTGATCATCGACATAGGTACCGTAAGAAAAGAGAAATCAGAGATTGAGAGCGCTCAATTCATAGAAATACATAAGAGAGTCTCTTTTAGCTCAACACATAATGGAGTAAATAAGTCTCATTCAATGGTTTGCCAAACATTCGCTTCGCAACTTACAGTTAGATTTAATTCTTTCGCTCTACGAATAAGACGTGAATTGTCTCCGCTCCCACACTTGTAATTTTATTTGAATAACGATTTTTTTTTTGTCGCACGAGTCCCACGGCCACACTTCCCGCCCAACCGACCGAGGGGCGCTGCCGTGTATCGTACGGCTCGATTCGCGAGAAGATATAGACACGATGTAAAAAAGAGAACAGGAACGAGGAAATGAATATAATGTAAAATAACTGTATTAAATATAAGTGTTATTGGGATCTAATTATGTAATAGAAAAGTTAAAGTTAAGTTAAAGTCGATTGCTTTAAGAGCGGCAGAGAGTCAAGATTACAGATAATAGGATAAAGTCTATTATAGTCAGAACATAAAACTCTGTAAGGGTCATGCAACTCATAGTTAGATCTAGAATGATTTAAGATAAGGGGTTTAAGATAAGTTTCTAGTGAATCTACTTGGAACCGAGAAGTTAAGCCGACTAATCAAGTCGGGACTCTCAACATCCCCACGAATAAGCTTACAAATAAAGACTGGTCCAAGCATAGTTCTGCGGTTAGCTAGGGACGGTAAATTAATTAAAAGCAGTCTACTGGAATAAGGAGGTAATATACGGGTTGCATCCCAATTTAGGCGCCGCAAAGCAAAAAGTAAGAAGTTTTTTTTGACCGACTCAATGCAGTCCGAGTGGACTGCGTATTGTGACTCCAAACAGGTAATCCGTACTCGAGAATCGGACGGACTAACGAAATAAATAAGGTTTGTAGTCAAGTAAGGATCATCAAATTCCTTAGACCACCTTTTTATAAAACCAAGCACACCCCTGGCCTTATTGAGAATAAACGAAATATGGTCAGAAAATTTTAGTTTTGGGTCCAGAACACCAAGATCATCCACTCGTGTTATTCTGTCCAAAGACTGATCTGATCTAAACATAAGAATTCCGAGTTACGGGAATCGTCCAAAAGTAACTCCTCCGACGCGAGGGTAGGTCTAACCGCAATTAAGACTCCACCTCCCCGTCTGGAGGGACGGTCAAACCTATATATAGTGTACATACCAGTGAAGACTTCGGAGTTAAGTATCTCCGGCTTTAACCAAGTCTCTGTGAGCACTATTATATGGGATGAAAATGAAAGACTATCACAATACAATTTGCTTAATTTGCTACGCAAGCCTCTAACATTTTAATAAGAGATAGTAAGATTCGTTGTTAGTTTTTTGAAGAGGAAGAAGATAAAGAGGCGGATGGTGCAGTGGTCTGGCCACGTGAGGGAAGTTTAATTCCCACGGTCCCCTTTTTCCTATTTTTGATCTTAGCTTCGAACTTTTTTACCACCATACTATCCGGTCCCTACCGTAAGAGAAGTTAAATTTTTCCACTTTTATATTATAGGCTTTTGTTTTGTTTTGTATATAAGACAATACATCAGATGATGTTTGACCAGGGGAAAGCCGAGGAACGAAACCACCGCGAGGGGTTTTAGCCCTGTAGATCGTATTTTTGAAGTGCCAACTTGTGCCGGTAGTCCGGACTCAATGTTCCCTTGTGGTGGTATACTTATCGGGACAGGTGGAATCACTGGTTGAGAAACTAGTGTAGACAATTCTGAATCTTTTGCAATCACAGGGTGGGAATCAAACTTATGTTTAGTGTTTTTTGTAAAGAGTTTCTTGACACTCTTAAAAGTGTCTAAACTTGAAATTTGTTGTTTATTTTTTGTATATTTAATGTTTATAATTTGTTTTTTAATTTATAAGTGAAATAAATATTGTTTAATTATATTTCATAAGAAAATTGCGTTAAATTAAGAAAATAACCCTTAACACACTATTTTTGACAACCCGATCGGACCTCACTCAGCTGCAGTGGTTGTCAGAATTTTACCGCAATGCTACAATTTCATCAGAATATGAAATCATAGAAACAATTTTCAGAATTCGAAGAGTCGCGCTCCGACACGGCCTTCCTGACCTTTCACATGTCCTCGTGTGTCTTATCCGCCAATCAAATTCAAGTCACACAATTTCATAAACTTAATTCCAATCTATTTAACAAATGCAATATCTTTCTCACTTACATTTATTAACTTACAGTGCCGCTATTCAAACATTAATTGACAATTCATCTCAGGATTGATTTTTCTTTTACAGACTTAATTACAAAGACACCTCCAATTTACATATAAAACTTTAAACTACTCACATTTTCCGTAACTTTAATTTCACATATGTGTCAACATTGGCGTGTCTTCTCTCACACCCAATCTATTGACCCCCGCCACACCACTTCTCGTCCTGCGAGATAGCTGTTATAGTGCGTTCATTACTTCTATTTCTTAACACACGCCATTTCAGTCGTGGCGTTTGAAAAATCTTTCCCCTCTTGGGACACAGATGCACGATCACTAGTGCCATCTTTCAACACTTTCAACATCTATAACACTTCTCGTTCCTGCAAGATAGCTTTTATAGTGCGGTCATTACTCTTCTCTCTCTTGGGAGATACCATTACATTCTGCTGTCATTAGTCTTTCTGGTAGCGCTCTTAACCATTCATGCGAATATGTTCGCTTATTAACTAACGACTTCAACTCGTATCGATCACCATCTAGTACATTAATTACCTGAAATGGGCCCTTAAATTTGGGGTCAAGCTTCGTTTGATGACGCTCCTCGCTTTTCAGTAACACATGATCAAACCTTTGTATTGAATTTAATATATTATAATACATTTAAGTATGTATATAATAAGCCAGCACATCAACCAAATAGTGAAACACTCTCATTGTTCTAACTATTCAATAATAATTTTATTTAAGCAACCTAAAGAACTGCACTCTCTCGTTGTCTGCAAGCGAATAGCCCGATTTCTCTCTAACATGCATGTGAGAGGCAACAATGACAGAGTACAAAGAGAACAATAATAGAGCGCGTTCTCTCTTACATGATCCTCTTAATTTCATCACTCTCCACATACACGCAACTTTGCATAAGTGTGACTTTTGTGTTTTCAACACTTTGTTTATCGTACTGTGCATTTTTTGCATGTTTTCTTGCTTGTACCCTCATTTGTTCTCTATCGACTGCACTTTCTTCCACATCAACTGACAACAACCCAAAAGGCCCAGCTTCTCTTTCTATCAGGAATTCCAAAGCACTTGCACTTCATAGCAAGTTGGATTTCTGCTAACGCATCTTGCCATGATCGCTGACTCGTTTTCACAGCAGTAAGCATAGTCTTAAGAGTGCTCATCACCCTTTCAACCTACAATCAAGTGCAACTCAATCCTTGTTCTTGAAACTCAATCCTTGTTGAACAAAACTCACGGAACTTGTTGCTAGCAAAACTTCTGCCTTGGTCCGCTATAATACGATTAGAACTCCAAAGAAAGACATACTTGACTTTATAGCTTTAATACAATTTTCCGAGTCAAGATTTAGAGTATGATACAAGTGAACAAACTTAGTAAACGCATCTATCTGAACTTTAGACCGTTCTTTCCACTAAGCTTCGCACTCATATCCACGTGAAAGGTATGCCACGGTATGTCAATCTTGGGAGTTGGGTGCAATTCAATTTGTATTTTGTCTGATGAAAGCTTGGACAATTTGCATGTCATCCAATTTTCAACAAATTTTCTAACATATTTGGTCATATGCGCAAACCAATATTTCCCGTAGACCTTGTCTAAAGTTTTTTGCCTTCCAAATGCATTACAGCCTCGTGTATGTGATTTATAACGGACCACCTAAACGCTTTAGGGATTACTGGTAGGCAACGAGTCTTGCCATTACGCTGTATTTTGCGATACAGTAATCCAGTTCGGACCTCATATGTTTTATCGATATGTGCCTCCGTGTTTTCGTTATCCAATTAAGCCAAGATTCTGTTTATGCCCTCATCTCGTTGCTGTTCGGCTAATACCCAATTATCTGTTATTGTCGCCAGATCAACACGACTTTATCTACTTTGCTTATGGCACTTGAAACTGTGAGAATTGGATTTCGTGATAAAAAATCCACGTGCGCCATTTGGCTACCCCTGCGATATTCTACACTTAAGTCAAATGCCTGTAAGTGCGCCCACCAGCGGTGTACTCTTGGGGTCAACTCGGCCTTTGTACGACTAGCTTTCAACGAATTACATACTGAGTGTACACACCAAATTTTCTACAGTGCAAATAATGTCTAAAATGTCTTACTGCATTATAGACAGCTAGTGACTCTAATTCATACGAGTGATATTTGGCTTCTGATATTGACGTTCATTTGCTATAATATTCGACTATTTTGCGTTTCCCGTCTATTTTATGCATGAGCATGGCACCTTAACCATCTGCACTGGCATCAGTATGCAATTCAATTGGAAGCTCATGGTCAAATATGGCCAATACAGGGTTACATATAAGCACTTTGATAATATTCTGCCGTATCCTCTCGTGTTCCTCCTTCCAAACAAAAGCATTTAGCTTAGCGCTTACCAAATACCTGAACGATGCCAAGAAAAACTTTTAAACGTACCAGCTAAAAAGCAGCAAGGGGCTACAAATAGTTATTAAGGGCCTTGAGCCTGAAATAAATCCGGAGGAAATATCAGGAGCCCTAATAGAACAAAGTTTTAAGCCGAAAAAAGTTATCAACATATTTAACAAAGATAAAAAGCCATAACCTCTTTTCAAGGTCGAACTTGAACCAGACTCTTGGGCATTGAAGAAAAACGAGAGTCACCCCATTTACAAGCTGCAATATCTCTTAAACCGTAGAATCTCTGTTGAAGAGTCGCATAACTGCAAAGGACCTGTACAGTGTGCAAATTGCAAGAATATGGTCATACAAAAACTTATTGTACCCTTCGCACTGTATGTGTAGTTTGTGGTGAGCTTTACAGCTCTGTCAACTGCCCATCAGACAAAGCTGACCCCGGTACGAAAGAATCTGCGAAGGTAACCACACAGCAAACTACAGAGGTTGCCTTGTAGGAATTCGCACAAGTCCGCTACATAGAGCAATTATCACCATTTAGCACAAAATACCCATTATGGAGAGCACACCCATCTCTAAGGCCTCCGGTAGAATCTTTTGTGCCAATAAGCAATTCTGCAGGTGGATGGGTCCGCAGCGATATGCATAGAGCTTCTACTTTCGCGGAGCACCTTCAAAACGTGTTTCAACCAAACCTAGCAACGAAGAGCAAACAGTTGTAAGTCAAACGACACAGGATCCAATAGAATTTCGACCAACTGAAATTGCCAAAAAAAATGTTAAGGAATTAAAACCTAATAAGAGTCCCGACAGCGATCTAATAAACCCTAAATCATCGAACTTCCATTTTGTGCCGTCCAAACTATTTGCCAGCTCTTGAATGCAATAAATAAAATTTGTCACTTCCCTTCGTTATGGAAAAAGTCGATCATTATTATGATACCAAAACCGGGAAAGGATCATATAGTTCCATCATCATACAGACCTGTAAGTTTACTACCATTTATGTCAAAACTGTTCGAAAAATGTCTGCTGACCTTTATTATACCCTATCTGCGAACTTTTAACAAAATACCGGAGCATCAATTCGGTTTTCAGGAGAAACAATCGAACAAGTTAATCGAATCACAACTGAAATTCGAACTGCATTCGAAAAGAGAGAGTACTGCAGTGCCATTTTTCTCGACGTGGCCCAAGCATTTGACAGAGTCTGGTTAGCTGGCCTAATGCACAAAATTATGTCAACACTCCCTGAATGCACCCATAAGCTTTTAAAGTCGTACCTGCACAATAGAGTGTTCTCAGTTAGATGCGCCACTGTTACATCTGAGGACCACATCATAGAAGCTGGGGTTCCTCAAGGCAGCGTCCTTGGCCCAACACTATATCTACTATATACAGCCGATATACCAACATCGAGGCAGCTAACAATATCTACATTTGCCGATGACACTGCAATCCTGAGCACAACTTGAGAAATGGCTTTCTGACTGGCGAATAAAAGTGAATGAACAGAAATGTAAACACGTAACTTTTACCCTCAACAGACCAGATTACCCTTCGCTCATTCCTAAATCGAATGAAGTTATGTATCTAGGTATTCATCTTGCACGACGTCTCATGGCGTGGACACACATTCAAACTAAAAGCCAATTGGCTTCTTAGTATACGCTCTCCCCTAAGACCATAATATAAGGTCTTACTCTACAACTCCGTCCTAAGACCGACCTGGACCTATGGCTCCCAGCTATGGGGGAACGCCAGTAACAGCAGCGTAGAAATCATCCAACGGGCCCAATCGAAAATCCTGAGAACCATCACAGGCGCACCATGCACTATAGGGCATTTGACCTGTTTTTTTTAGAATAATGTGTTTTTCACAAGTATGCAAATTTGAAGTATTTTAGTATTAATACATTGGAAATATGTTATGTTTTAGCCCGCATAAGTTAATTTAACAGTTCACCGTTATAATAACAGCTGTTAAAGTCGGGTGTTGCGAGCATATACCACGTGGCTGCATTTACGCGCAAAATTTAGCTTAAATTTCAAAGTGTTAAAATTTAAAAAGAAGAAGAAGAAGACTATAATTTGAAATGGATAATCAATCTTTATGTTTTTATTATGTGTTGCTATTAATATTGTAGCATATTGGACTAATCTACCCTAAGAATACAATAGATGATTGGGTATAACATAGCGTCAATACATTGTGACACTTTGTCATAATAAATATAAATATACAAATATACAAAAAGACCACCAAAAACTACGTAAGCACTCCAGCGCCCCAGTAATACGATCTAACGCTTATACATAAGCCGATCGCGGAGCGTGGGAATGCTGAGCATGCACTTTGCAGCTCAAGTGGTCAATGCCTTCTGCATGCATATGTATATGTATAAATGTAAGTAAGAATACATAGATATAAGCAATGTATGTGCGGGTTAGCTGAACCCAACTTCAGCACACTTTGATCATTCGAATAAACAGATTCAAACAGAGCAGAGGTTCTGAGCTCGGAAACCAAATCTTTTACATCTATACCTGTTATATTTTTAAAACAATTACATGGCGACCGTGACAGTGTTCACGCGTGCATGAAGTTAACGATTATAATAAAAGCATGAAGTGTCCGTGGCCAAAAGAAATAAAATGAATAAATTCAAACAAAATTCAAATTCGTGGCCAAAGAAATAAAAACAATAAATTCAAACATTACATGGATAAATGCATTACATACATAGAAATGCAGAAAGGACAAATCTTCTTAAAAAACTTTTGAACATAAATGGCAGAGGAGCCACAATTCTCGAAGGCAGTACCCACTAAGCAAAGGGACTTGCCAACTCTGGAAGAGGCCCTACAGGAGAATCCAGCTAATGGACCACGCCCACTCACGATAAAAGAGTACAGAGCCAGGCAGCAGAAAAAACCGCAAAATAAACATAAAAGAAGCGGTCAAAGAATTAAGCTACTTCAGCAACGGCGACTGGTCAAGGACATGACCAAGTCGGCAAAAGACGAGGAATCCCGACAACGCTACATAGTGCGTCTTCAAGAAATAGAGACTAAGCTTCGCAAAGGTGCGAAACAACGCAAACGGGCTGCATAAATGCCAATGCCCCAATTTGCCAAAACTTCAATCAGATGCATCCCGACAACGCTACAAAGAGCGTCTTCAAACACAGGAAATAAGTTTTGCAAAGGTGCGAAACAACGCAAACGGGCTGCATAAATGCCAATGCCCCAATTTGCTTTAGATTTAATTTCTACCCCAAGCCGATGCGGGAAACCGCTGCTTGGAAAATACTAAAATCTGTTAGGCTTTTTCACTAACAATGTGGTTGGAGAATTTTTTTTTTTATTATTGTAAACGACTATGTGAGCCAACCACATATATTAACCATTAATATTTCCACGTCTCTGGCACTGAGTATACATATATACTCAGCTGCAAAATGTTATTTGTGTAAAATGACAACAATGAAAAAAGTTCTTATTTTGACTAATATAAAAGAAAATATTAATTTCATTTTTCCGATTTTCAAGAAGAAAATATTTTTCCTTCCTTTAAGCTCCAAATAGAATATCTTATTTTTTTTCCTTTTTTTAAAGATCCGTTTCATTGAATATAGATAAAATGGGATGGTTTAGCGATTCTAGTGAGGCAAAGGACAATACTGCCAACGTAGTTAATAACGTAAAAATTATAGATCACACAGACGATATAAATGCGTTGTGGATTTTATTGCTGATCATTACAATAGTACTACTTCTACAATTTCTGCTTACAATTTATGTTAAGCATAACAAGATCATCAAAAGACGTTATATAAATAGGGCAAATCGTTTAGACCAGATTTAAAAAAAAAATAATATGGATTAGAAGAAAGCTTAATAAAAACTTTTTTTACGACAAGAATGGAATGGAGCGAAATAGCGATACGAATAGACGAATTTCGCTTCAGGTTCGATAAGTCTTATAAATGTATCAATAGAGACGCAGTAATAAAATCCGAAACTTTGAAAAATCATATAGAGACATTAGTAGGAGAATATAATAATATAGTTACATTAGTAAATAAATATGCAAATAGGCTCACATCTGAACATAATAACAAATGTTTGAGGGTTATAAAATCCCTAAACACAAGATTAAATAACATCAGAAAAAGAAGGCATATTCTGATAGATGTACCAGAAAGTCTAAGTCAATTGGTTGAATTCAACACAGACCAGTTCAAAGAACTAGACGAATCTGTTCAATCAAGCGGCGCTGAGTCCGATAGTGACATTGAAACGCTAGAAGGAAGCGACCGAATTGAATTTAAATCTGAACCAATAAAAATTTCTGAGATGGCACAGACATTGATAGAATTTATCAGGCTAGCCACATCTCTGATACCAGAGTTTGATGGTAAACCAGAAAATCTACAAAGTTTTTTGGATGCTCTAGGTCTACTAGATAGCTTAAAGAGCACACATGAAACGACAGCAATAAGCCTAATAAAAACTAAACTTAAAGGCCATGTAAGAAACCTTATAAGTAATGAGCAGACGATTGCTGCAATCATTACCCAACTGTCAAGTGCAGTAAAAGGAGAATCGGTAGAAGTGATATCTACCAAGCTTCTGAATCTACAACAGAGAAATAAAACGGCTAACCAATACACCCAAGAGGTGGAGAAACTGACAAAGGCCCTTGAAGGTGCCTATATCAGTGAAGGTCTCAGCCAGTCCTTAGCAAATAAATACAGCACTACAACAGCTGTAAAAGCAATGACACAGAATTGCTCCATTGATAAGGTAAAACTTATCATGCAAGCAGGCACATTCACAAACATGAATGATGCCATCTCCAAATTTGTAAACAGTTGCACAGAGATAACAGGTCAAAGTAACACTGTACTCTATTATCGACGAGGTGCAAATAATTATAATAGAGGCGCCCGGGGTTATAATCGTGGAAGAAATAACTACCACAACAATTACAACCGAGGCAGCAATAACAACAATAATAATAACTATAATAACCGTGGAGGTAGGCGAGGCCAAAACCAAGGGAGAGGCCGCGGAAACTACAACCATGGTAATAATAATAATAGCAGTGTGAGAATCGCGCAAAATACGTCGGAAAACTAACAGAACCCTTTAGGAAACAACCAATAAATGTAAAAGTTCATTCCATCAATTATAGTCTTAATATATTCGTAACCTTCTATAATCATTCCACTGAAAATAAACTAACATTTCTCATAGATACTGGTGCAGATATCTCACTTTTGAAAGTAAATTCTGATAACTTCGTAATTCAAAATGAAAAAATAATAAACATCGAAGGCATAGGCCAAGGTGTGATAAAGTCTCAAGGAACAACCTTAATAGAACTCCAATCAACAAAATATATTATCCCACATGAATTTCATTTGGTAAACCCAAATTTTGCAATACCATGTGATGGAATAATAGGCATTGATTTTATAAAGAAATTCAATTGTCAACTAGATTTCAAACCAAGTGAAGACTGGTTTATAATTAGACCCCAAAATTTAAATTATCCAATATATGTCCCGATAACATATAGCGCTGGCAACAATACAGTTCTTCTGCCAGCCAGATCACAAGTTATTCGGAAAATAGACATTAATGTTGTAAATGATTTCATATTTGTTCCTAATCAAGAAATACACAATGGGATTTATGTTGCAAATACAATAGCAGCATCCAAACATGTATACGTTCGACTTCTAAATACAACTAATTTCGACCAAGTGGTCAAAGTAAATAAAATACAATATGAAAATCTAAAAGATTATGACATTCATAATACCGGCACTGGAAATAGAAGCGAACAAATACTTTCAAAACTAAAGAAAAATTTTCCAGACCAATTTAAAAATCAATTAACAGAATTATGCACACAGTATAGTGATGTGTTCGGACTGGAAACCGAACCTATATCAACAAATAATTTTTATAAACAAACATTAAGACTTAAAGATGATGAACCCATTTATATAAAAAACTATAGAAGCCCGCATAGCCATATTGAGGAAATTCAAAAACAAGTAGGGAAATTAATAAGCGACAAAATCGTCGAACCGTCTGTATCTGAGTATAACAGCCCACTCTTGCTAGTTCCAAAAAAATCATTACCAAATTCACAAGAGAAAAAATGGCGATTAGTAATTGACTATCGTCAAATAAACAAAAAACTTCTTTCTGACAAATTTCCACTCCCTAGAATTGATGACATTTTAGATCAACTAGGTCGAGCTAAATACTTTTCATGCCTTGACTTGATGTCAGGTTTCCATCAAATAGAACTTGAGGAAAACTCTAGGAATATAACATCTTTTTCAACGAGCAATGGCTCATATCGCTTCACGCGATTACCATTTGGTCTTAAAATAGCACCAAATTCATTTCAGAGGATGATGACTATATCATTCTCGGGATTAGAACCCTCTCAGGCATTCCTTTACATGGATGACTTAATGGTGATAGGATGTTCCGAAAAACACATGATTAAAAACTTAACTGACGTTTTTAATGTATGTAGGAAATATAACCTAAAGTTGCATCCAGAAAAATGTTCATTTTTCATGCACGAAGTGACATTCCTAGGTCACAAATGCACAGACAAAGGAGTATTGCCAGATGACAAGAAATATGACGTCATCAAAAATTATCCTGTCCCTCATGATGCGGACAGTGCAAGACGATTTGTAGCATTCTGCAACTATTATCGTCGATTTATAAGGAACTTCGCCGACTATTCACGGCACATAACTAGATTATGTAAAAAGAATGTCCCTTTTGAATGGTCAAGCGAATGCCAGAACGCATTCGAATACCTAAAAGAAAATCTTATGCACCCCACACTATTACAATATCCTGATTTTCGCAAAGAATTTTGCATTATAACGGATGCTAGTAAACAAGCTTGCGGAGCGGTTCTAACTCAGAACCGAAACGGGATTCAGCTCCCAATAGCTTATGCATCACGTTCATTTACAAAAGGAGAAAGCAATAAGAGTACAACGGAACAAGAACTAGCGGCAATCCATTGGGCAATTACCCATTTTAGACCATACATTTATGGCAAGCATTTCACCATTAAAACGGACCACAGACCATTAACGTACCTATTTTCTATGACTAATCCCAGTTCTAAATTAACTCGCATGCGGCTAGAACTAGAAGAATACGACTTCACAGTAGAATACCTAAGGGGGAAAGATAATTTTGTAGCAGACGCACTCTCACGTATAAATATAAAGGAACTCAAAGACATGCAACATAAAGTCCTGAAAGTCACTACCAGGCAACAAAGTAGACAAGAAAACTGTACAGTAACAAACAAGGAACTATTGCCTAGGCAAAGTATCCAAAATGTATCTAAGCCCAACGTACACGAAGTCATAACAAATGATGAAGTACGAAAAGTAGTGACCTTGCGAATAACTGAATCTATTTGTTTACTAAAACGAGGAAATAAAGTTATTGCAAGAATTGATGTTGACGATTTATATACCAATGGAATTTTTGATTTAGGTCAGTTCTTCCAAAGGCTTGAAATGCAAGCCGGTATACTAAAAATCAGCCAACTCAAATTGGCACCGAGTGAAAAAATCTTTGAAACCATTTCAATAGATAATTTCAAAAATATGGGCAATATAAAATTGAAAACATTAAGAGTAGCGCTACTCCAGCCGGTGACCATTATAAAAACTGAAAAAGAGATACAATCGATACTGTCTACATATCATGACGATCCAATTCAAGGAGGTCATACAGGCATTACAAGAACGCTAGCGAAAATAAAAAGACACTATTATTGGAAAAATATGACTCGTCATATAAAAGAGTACATACGTAGATGTCATAAATGCCAAATGTCAAAAACAACGACACATACAAAGACCCCATTGACTTACACAGAAACCCCAACAAATGCTTTTGATATAGTGATAGTGGACACAGTTGGTCCACTACCGAAATCAGAATATGGCAACGAATACATCGTCACACTAATATGTGATTTGACGAAGTATCTAGTAACCATACCTGTTGCGAATAAGAGCGCAAATACTGTCGCAAAAGCTATATTCGAAAATTTTATACTAAAGTACGGTCCAATGAAGACGTTCATTTCGGACATGGGTACCGAGTATAAAAACAATGTAATTCAAGATATGTGTAAATATATGAAAATTGAAAATCTTACATCCACTGCATATCACCACCAGACTTTAGGGACAATCGAACGAAGTCATAGAACATTCAATGAATACATTCGTTCATACATCTCTGCAGATAAAACTGATTGGGACGTTTGGATACAATACTTTACATATTGTTTCAACACAACACCATCAGTCATGCATAATTACTGTCCATATGAACTAGTCTTTGGAAGATTACCAAGGCAGTTCGCAAATTTTAATAAAGCAGATAGAATAGAACCACTGTATAATATAGAAGATTACTCAAAGGAAATAAAATTTAGATTAGAAATAGCATATAAAAGAGCTAGACTTTTGTTAGAAAAAGCTAAGTCTTATAGAAAACAACTTTATGATAAGAAAACTTCAGATTTTCAATTAAAAATAGGAGATAAAGTTATACTAAGGAACGAATCGGGTCATAAGTTAGATCCAGTATATATAGGCCCTTATACTGTAGAAACCATAGAAGACAGAGATAACATAGTAATTAGAGATAAAAAACAAAAGAAGCAAAAAGTACATAAGGATAGACTACAAATATATAATCAATGAAACGTTTCATTTCACTTAAGAAAAGGTCTGATCAACCTCAAAACAAAAAAAAAAACCACAAAAAAAAATTAATTATTTTTCCTTCTAAGAAAGTTAAACATAAATCCAAAAACATCGTAATTCAACATACATTTTTTGTATTATTCTGTCTTTATACAAAAATGCTTTGAGACAAAACATTGCTAACAATTAATAAGAAAAATCAATTTCAAAAAAAATTTTTCCTTTCTAAACACAATATTAATATTGAGAACTCAATGACTACATATATTACGTCATTTCTTTAAAAAGGGAGGTGTAGCATATTGGACTAATCTACCCTAAGAATACAATAGATGATTGGGTATAACATAGCGTCAATACATTGTGACACTTTGTCATAATAAATATAAATATACAAATATACAAAAAGACCACCAAAAACTACGTAAGCACTCCAGCGCCCCAGTAATACGATCTAACGCTTATACATAAGCCGATCGCGGAGCGTGGGAATGCTGAGCATGCACTTTGCAGCTCAAGTGGTCAATGCCTTCTGCATGCATATGTATATGTATAAATGTAAGTAAGAATACATAGATATAAGCAATGTATGTGCGGGTTAGCTGAACCCAACTTCAGCACACTTTGATCATTCGAATAAACAGATTCAAACAGAGCAGAGGTTCTGAGCTCGGAAACCAAATCTTTTACATCTATACCTGTTATATTTTTAAAACAATTACAATATATTGTTTATTGTGTGCGCCTATTTCTAACCATTTGTACATTTAGCAAGTGGTCTCAACATGTAGTTGTATGAAAAAAAATTCAACTTTGAATAGAGCTATAACAATTTGTTCAAATTTGTTCAGTAAGTGTTTATATCCATGTTGTAGTGTGTTCAATTCCTAACTCATATCAGGTAGTCTCTATGTGCGTTTTTTTTTTTCGGTTTTTTGAGAAATTTCATTTTTTAGCGGGCAATGTCTCGACTGCCAATGCTGCCCTGCTGGAAGTGTGGCAAAAGGGTGTTGGAGAAAATACAATCGAAAAATAAATAAATTTTCGAAAGTTTTTTCAAAGTGGTTAGAAGAACACCTTGTCCTGAAGGTAAAAGAGAAAAATAAAAAGGAAAGGAAATTAGCTGGACTCCCGAAAACGTCATATTATTTAAAAAGTTTGAGTGGCCGAAGACAGCAAGCAGATAAACTCGTAAGGGCGCAGAACCACAACGAACGTCTTTTGGTTCACGGAAGCGCGGCCTGCGGGATCTTGCAGCCATACTTAAAATTCTTTTGTTAAACCCAACCAAGGCAAAAACCATTAGTAGCTTCGCAGATGTCATTTAAAGAGCAATGGATACTTCGGATCCCATAATATGATCAATAAATTTAAAGAGGCGAAAACATAAGCGACTATCTCTTCCACCAGAAGTCATTCAAATGTTAGCTTGCGAATTTGAGCCTGATAACAATTCTTCAGACTCTGCTGACTGTGAAGAGGGCGACGGTTATGAATTTTTATATAATATTGAAATTGAAAATAAACTTTAGAAATATAATATTTAAAAAAAAAATATGTGTAACACATAAAAAAAATTCATCCAAATATCTCCAATAGCTTAGGAAGTATTAATTTTTGGGAAAAAAACGGGCCAAATGCCCCATAGTGCCATGGTACGTTTGAAGTGATAACAAACGTTATCAAATGGACAAACAACAAGCAACAAACTACGTGCCCATCCGAAGAGGCTTTCGAGAGACTTAACACGGCTATCTAGCCGAACTCGACTTCGTCGTATTGATATGCCAACCCAACGATAATTATTGGGGCCACACAAACTCATATCAGTTGGATTAGTGACTGTTAGTTAAGTACTTTTTAAGATTTACTTCGTCGAATGGATATGCCAACCCAACGATAATAATTAGGGCCACACAAACTCATATCAGTTGCAATAGTGACTGTTAGTTAAGTACTTTTAAGATTTGTAAACTTGTTGTTAGTCTCATAATGAGAAGCTTTAATAAACAAAGCAACGAGTAAAAATAAAAAATGTGATGCCAGCGACAGCCATTGCGATGCAATGCCTTCTAACGCTTTGCGCATTATCTGCAAAGAATAAATCCACTGTGGTGCAGATGGTTCCGCTCCAGCGCTGTCAGCGCCGAATTTTACAATGTGACGCCCAAAGACTCTTCATCTAACGCCGATGCTCTCGGTGCGTGCATGGTTTTTATTATTTCCATGAGGTTATGGTTTTGTGTTTCCAACGCAGCCATATACTGATCAGAGCTGGGCTCTTGTGGCGAAGGCGATCCCACTTCTGATGTCGGCAATAGGAAAGTCTTATCTATTTTGTTTATTAACTTTGTAATTTTGGTGCCAATCAGTTCCAAACAGTTCAACCAGTCAAACTTCACTGAAGAGATTTTCTCACTTTTCCCTTCTTCCTCATATTCTATAATGTCTATACACACTGGCGTTCACTACATTGTCAACCCGATCGGACTTCACTCAACTGCAGAGGCTGCCTGTCCTTTCTCAGACTTTTTTCGTACTTGTTGTGTTTGGCTTAAGCATTTTTCTAATTTCCGGCGGATATCTACTAGAAAAATTAACCGGAGTTTTTGTTTGATAACTAACGTGCTAAACCTTGGCTCAAGTTGGCCAAGGGCATAGATGACGAACGGTAACGGTGCGGACTAGACAAAAGAGGACACACTGTGAACTAACTGAACGTTGAATAACGGGCCTATGAAAGGACGGCGCAATAGCAGCTCGTGACCGATACCACGAAGCCAGTCAATAAGAAAACCAGTCCATGACTACGAGCAACTGTCGGTGAACCACGTAAACCGGGTGCGAAGTGCGAGCAACACCCCACGGATCAAGATCACAGAGCCCATACGCTGAACGACGAATCTACAAGGGACCCGCACAGTGAGGGTGATTCTTAGTAGGGCAATCCCACAAATCAAAAAATTTGGTGGGACACACAAACTTTATGATCCAACCTCAACTTCTTTTCGAAAATCCTGTCAGTGAATAATCGATGTGGCCTTTGCTATTTAATAAACTTTTAGCTCAATGATGGAGGAGGATGGAGAGGATATATCCAAGTATTCCCCTACTGTAATTGGCATTAATTCCTTCCTTGACAAAAAAAACAAAATAATAATAAATTAAAACCAAAAGGTGTGTTTTGAGTTAATGTCACCACTGTAAAATGTTAATTTATTTGAGGTCACCGACTATATCTCTTTGAGTGCGGACGTCTGTGTCTTTCCAATTGTGTGCGATTTGCTTATCGCGTAGTTACCATCGCCCAGCTTATCGCCGTTACATTGATATTCTTCATCTTATCTTCTTGATCTTCTTTTCAACGCGTACGTGCAAATCTAAAAACATTTTCAATATCCATACATTTATCAACCATTATTAACCATTAACCGGGCCACCCAATTTGGGGAATAATCGCTTCGCCAGTCCCAGCGTTAGCCCCAAAGCTAAGAAAAAAAGACCCTTTTAGAAATTACAAGATGATTTCCCAGACCTCCCAGAAACGCAGTCCAAGAATCCGAGATATTTAGTTGTTTCACCAAAAACCATATCCGACTATAACTGCTTTGCCGTCCATAGAGCCCTTAAGTATATCAGCAAAGACATCTTATCCATCTCTAATCTTCGCGATGGTAACCTTCTCCTGCTGGTTAACTCCAGGGAAGTAAGTGACAAATTTATCAAAGTGACCTCTTTACCCGGGTTATGCGATATCGAGTGCAAGCTTCAAAACACTCTTAATGTGGTCAAAGGCACCATTTATGCACCCTGCGTTATTAAAATCCCAGAAAACGAAATTGTTTAGGAACTAAAATCTCAAACTGTACACAGCGTATTCAAATTCACAAAAATGATTGACGGCATCCCCAAACCATTTGGAAAAATTCTCGTAACGTTTGTCCGTTTCACTCTTCCCAGTAAACTAACGGTTTCCTGGCACACAGTTAAGGTGTCAGAATATATACCCAACCCGATGAGATGTAAGTCTTGTCAATTATTGGGCCACACATCAAAGCACTGCAAGAACCCACACGCCTGTATCATGCAATCTCACCGCCCACCTTCCCGTGCCATGCACTAGCATTTTCTGTGCAAACTGTGCAAACCGGCGAACACCCAGCCTCCTCACCCGAATGCCCACAATATCAAACACAAAAACAACTTCTACACATCAATTAAATAAATAAAATAATTTCATTAATAACAAAAGAAAAAAAACATCAAAACAAGCAAAAAATTCACTTTGCGTTAAGCTCGCACGATACTAAAACAACAACAAATAACCCCACGCTTACGTACTCTACCGTCGCAAACCAAAGCACAGAATCCGTTATTCTTGTCATAAAATCCCGAAACCCAGACACGATTACAAAAACTGACTTGCCCACCAGCTCGACAAAAGTATCATCGCCGCTCTCACCAACGTATCCCACTTCTCGGACCAACTCTTTGAATCTCGAAGATAATCTTACTTCCTCCCCAAGCACCTCTGCCAAAACTGATTTCTTTTACTTAAGCTCAACAGGTAAACTGAAAACATGTATGGGACGATCTCACTTCCTTAGGGCGGAAGCAAATTTTCTAATAGGATAAACCTACAACGACGACAACAATACATTAATGACCTCAAGATCCAACTCAAACGAATCAATTGCTTCACAAACCTCAAACCTACAAACAAAAATCAACACAACAGACTCAGATGACACTATGGATGATCCCGACTCCTAGTCCTGATCCTCTCACCCTTACTTTCATATGCACAAACCCATACACACACACACCACAAATTAATAATAGTCCAACAAATTTTACCATGACAATTACTATATAACAATATAACATCCACGGTATTTTTAATAATTACAACGAACTGTCACTACTTATAAAAGACCACACACCCGATATTGTATTTTTGCAGGAAGCCAACCTTCACCTCAGCCAAACAAGGCATTGGTGTTCTTATTAAAAGGAATGTCCCACATACATACCGTAACATTAACTCCAGCATACTCTGCTCCACATTGCAGCTTAAATTTGAACAGGTTATTAATATTGTTATTGCGTACATTCCACCAAGTCAAATCTTTTCATCCTCTGACATATCAGAAATTCTACAAAATCTTAATGGATCCACAATACTCCTGGGTGACCTAAAGTCATGGAGTCCTTTATGGGGTTCGCCGCGCACAAACACAAGGGGTAAAAAAATTATCTCCACAGATAGCCCATACATATGTGCAGCTGTTCTATATCAGATAATCTCAATGGAAGTGACCACTTTCCCATAACCATCCACAAAAACACACCTGCCCGTCCCGATTATACTTTACCCCTGCCTAAATACAAGACAGACCTAGCAAACTGGGAACGCTTAAATGAAAGTTGCGAAAAATCAGCAGCATATTGGATCTGTTGCCTAAATCAGCAAGTCGCACAAATGAAAGTCATACGATCAGCTGCAAACTGAAGCATTCCCCAAACGAAAAGAGTGATCCACAAAGCCAAAGTGCTATGGTGGAACGTTAACCTTCAACAGCTTAGGGACCAAAAGCAATGCTTGATCTCGTCCTACAAAGCCAATATGAATGATACACACCTTATCACATACAAAAAAGACGTACTTTCGGCCAAGCGTAACTCCCTTGAAAAATTTACTTCCAAAATCTCCCCAGTATCCTCCACAAAAAAGTCTGGTCCGATATTAAACGCCTAGCCGGCATCCCTCCCACACCGTTCAAATATATCAAATCCAACTCAGGTACTCTAACTGGATCATTTGATATCGCCGAAGAGTTTGCCTTATCTTGATCAGAATACTTTCCTGACCAAAATTTTTCAGCAGAATATATACGAGAAAAAATCGGTATCTTTCAGAGACCTATGTCATTGACTCACTTTCCCCCATCGGCTACATGTTTAGATTCCCAATTCACATTACTTGAAATAGAAAATTCAGTAGCAAAAGCAAGAGGAAAAGGCACTGGGGCCGAAAGAGTATCATACCCTATGCTTAAAACTTAAATCCCCACCTAAAAACAAAACTTTTGAACATCTTTAATCAAATACTAAACACTGGAAAATACCCACATACATGGAGATCGGCTACCATTATCCCTATCTCAAAACCAAACAAACCTTCTTCCGATATTAACAGCTACCGTCCAATTTCTCTGTTATCCTGTCTGGGAAAAACACTAGAAAAAATAATAGCACAAAGACCTATCTGGTTCATTAAACGCCACAACCTAATTTCCCATAATCAAGTTGCCTTTTAAAAAAATCATAGCACGATTGACGCGTTATTGCGTATCCAACTCTTCGCGTCGAACGCTCTTTCGACCAAAAATCATGGCGACGGATTTTGAAAGAGCCTACGACCGCGTGGGGATTCACGCCGTACTGTGCAGACTCGAGCGCTGGGGCATTGGTCCAAGGCTTTATAACCTTATTAAAGCCTTCATGACCAATCGGTCCTTCAGGATTCGAATAAACAATGTCACATCGAACTCCCACATATAACACAATGGAATTCCGCAGGGTTCGCCACTTCCGGTGGTTTTATTTATAAATATATTAATAAATATTAAATATTTAATATAAATATTAAACTAAATCGAAATATTCTTACATACATATTAAGACTCGCATAGATATTACGCGCGCATTAATGCTATCTAAAATTGACTACGGACTGCCAATCTTCGGTTGGTGTGCTAAATCGCACTTAAAAAAGCTACCCCATATCACGGAGCGGTCCGTCGCGCCATTCACGCATTTCCCACATCTCCAGTAGCGTGCAGATTGGCAGAATCTGGTCTTCCAAGTATCCAATCATTCGTAGAAGAAACTTCATTGATGCTTATCCAGAAGCTGTACACCACGTACAACTGCCTGCTAACCAAAGACTACGGAGCCATATTTAAACAAAAGCGGAAATTCAAGTGCATATCTACTCTAAGACGTTGCGCCAACTACATCAAGCTACTTGACCTTCCCCTCCCTAATCACAGGAGGCCCTTCAAATCGCCGGCACTTTGGGGTTCCAGACAGTCTGACATAAACCTTCAAATCTACAATGTTGCCAAAAATACATTCCGCTTAGAATACCAAAAACGTTTTATGAGCGCACAAGAAGATTTTGGTGTGAAAAACTGGATTTACACCGATGGTTCTAAAGTCACCGGCGCAACCACGTTTGTGGTTGTTGACTGTAACCGTAAAATAATTGCAGGAGGTAGACTCCCGTCATACAACTTCATATTCACAGCTGAAACTTTCGCCAATCTCAAAGCATGCCAATTCGCTTCCAAAACCGCTGGTAACTCTGTTATCTGCACAGACAGCCTCTCCTCTCTGTCCACTATACGCAACTGGAATCATAATGACCCCGCAACACAAGAAGTTAGGCACATTCTAAGTTCTCATCAGACAAAAATCACCTTACTCTGGGTTCCCAGTCATCAATGTATCCATGGGAATGAACTCGCTGACAAAGCCGCCCAAGAGATGAGGCTTACACTATCAATCCTGTTCCCTCTGTTCAACTCCAAGGATTTCCAAAGTCGAATAAAGCTATACCTCAAAGAAAAGAAACTCTCCGAATGGGCACTCTTCATACACAGGTACTAGTCTATTAATCCGAATTGCATCATGTTCAAGCCACCAACGAACGTACATAAACGGAAATGCGCGACCTTCATCCGTCTACGCATCGGGCACACCCAATCCACACATCAACACTTACTGATGAGAACGGCGCTACCAACATGCCAACTACGCGGGGACGAGCTCAACGTCGTTATGGTTCGCGCGACGTTTTCTGGCGCTTGAGCGAGGCATGTCTGTTATGCGTAACGATCGAAAACTGACTGACTGATCTCTTCTTCACAAAATCAGAATTATGCGTAGTTCTTGACTTTACATGCAATACCAACACAATTATGACAGTTGTTATAGTCCGCATACACCAATACTTATGCACACCGCATTTTTCTGTATGCTTCTCGTTTTCGTACAGACATCTACTTCCCCCCCGCTCCTACCCGCGACCAGACTACGTTCGGCAGACTACGTTCGGCGTCTGCATGGCGCGTGCCAAGCAGAAACACGAAATTTCGTTTCATTTAAATGATCTGCGACACGGCCTTCCTGACCTATCACACGTCCTCGTGTGCTAACAGTCTCTCAATAATTAAACAGAATCTTTCAAAGGCTTATTTTTTTTTTTTCAAAATATAAAGTTATTTTTCATTCTTTATTACTTTAAATCAAACCAATTCAAATATTTAAAACATTTCATTTATTACATTTAAGCCATGAGAACCGGACCACCATCAGCTTTCAATCAAACAATCATAATTTTGTCTTCTTCAAACATAAATCGTTAACGTTCTTGATTTTCAATACATTTTTCTACTAGCGCACAGTTTTTCAAACCGGCCAGTCCATCTTTTGTTAGCCTAGCTCACAGCTTACAACTCGACAATCCGGCCAACATACGTGGCACCCAGATGACGCAGTCTATAAGCCGGCCAGTTAACTCACACCACCAACCGTTACCAAATTTAAGCTTAACTGCAACAAAATGGCGAACCACTTAACTCGGGCACCCATGAGGTAGAGAAGGTCGCATTTGGAATAGGTCCGGAGGTTTACACATTTTTAGTCATTCTGAAGATCACAGCCCTCACTGGCGTGATCACTGGCATCTTCTGTGCCTTCATCTTCAAATACTGTGGTAATCCTCTTCTCAGGCATACATCGCAAAGATTCATGAGAATATTTATAAGTTCGGTTGTTATTTAATGCTTTGAGTTTATATCGATCTCCTGGTAATACTTCGGCCACTACAAATGGACCTTTAAACTTAGGATCTAATTTGGTCTGGTGACGCTCTTCATTTTTAAGTAAAACATGGTCTCCTAGCTTGTGTCTTACAATAGTGGCTTTGTTTTTATCGAATCTAGCTTTATCAATTTTGGCATTCTTTTCCATGTTGCGTTTTGCTATTTCTCTAACTAAGCCAACATCGACAATATTTTGTTCTTTTACAACAGGTGTAAGCCCAAATGGCCTTGCTTCTCTGCCAATAAGTATCTCTAATGGACTGACTTTAGTAACTCTATTGGGCGTGCTATTAAGGGCCAGCTGAATCTCATATAAAGAATCCTGCCAAGATCCTGGGCCAGTTTCAACCGCAGTCAGCATGGACTTTAGAGTACTCATGACTCGCTCCACTTGGCCATTGTCACGACTAGCACCTGCGGCAATTAAATGTAAATCCATTTTCTGTGCTGAGCAGAAATCACGGAAAGCTGAACTAGCAAAACTACGACCTTGATCAGCAATAAGTCGGGAGGGGACACCGAATAATGATATAACAGACCTCACTGCCTTAATGCAACTATCGGTGTCTAGCTTCGTAGTATGAGAGAGATAGACAAATTTGGTAAATGCGTCTATCATCACAATTATATACTCCTTCTGGTCGCTTTTTCCGCTAATTTATCGAACATTTTATCGAACCAATAGAACTCGTACATTTTCTCAAGAGTTTTCTCCCACCCGAGATGCATAACTGACTCGTGTACGTTGTTCACAGCGGACCACCTAAACTGCTTTGGGATTATGGGCAGACATCGGGTCTTTCCATTTCTTTGAATTTTTCGGTACAGAGTTCCAGACCGTAGTTCATAAGTCTTGGCCAAATCCTCGGACAATTCATTATTACGCAATTTAGAGATAATGGAAGAAGTTTCTTCGTCTCTTTGCTGTTCAGCCAATAACCAGTTGTCGGATATTTCTGTCAGATTGATATGCCTTTCGACTACGCCTATGGAATTCTTGACAATTTTTGGAACCGGATTCCGAGACAGAAAGTCAACATGAGCCATACGCTCACCTGGTCTATACTGAATATCAAATTCGAAAGATTGCATGTACGACCACCACCTATGAACTCTAGGGGTCAGTTCTATCTTTGTACGAGAGGCTTTAAGCGAATTGCAATCAGTAAACACAACAAAATGACGGCCATGCAAGTAATGGCGAAAGTGTTTTATAGAATTGTAGACAGCAAGTGTCTCCAGTTCATATGAATGGTAACGCGATTCTGCTGAAGATGTCGTCTTGCTAAAATATTCGATAATTGAACAGAAGCCTCAATCCGGTGCAGCAAAATAGCGCCGTAGCCGACAGAACTCGCGTCTGTGTGGAGCTCGATAGAAAATTGTGGGTCGAATATAGTAAGGACAGGTTCATTAGTTAAAATAGATATTACTTTTTGCCGTATTTGTTCATGCTCCAATTCCCACAAAAATGACCTGCTCTTTGAAGTAAAGGCGTAAAGAGGTTTCATCAGTTGTGAAAACTTGGGTACAAATTGTCGAAAATACGAGACTAGCCCAATAAATTGTCTCAACTGAGTGACAGACTGCGGAGGTGGCAAATTCAAAAGGGCTCGAATTTTCCTGGGATTTGGCCGAATCTCACCTGACTTAACCTCGAAACCCAAATATTCAACACAAGACTTGAGAAAGGAACATTGGTCTCGCAAAGGGGGAGGAACTGGGTCTAATAATGTTTGATTCTAACAACTGTTGAATTAAATGCCGAACTTTTTCCTTCTCCTCTACACTCAACCTATATGGGCGCCTTTGAACCGTCTTATTCTGATCAATCAAGCGAATTTCTAACTGGCCCGTAGTCACACGGCTTAGTGGAATTCCATTTATGAATGACCCTGAATATTCTTGTAGTATTGACAACAATTGGTCTCTATCAGGTCCACGCAAATCGGTGTCAACATTAGCCAAATCGGGATTCTTTTCGGAAACTTCAACAGACAATATAGATTTTTCGTTAAACATAGTAAGAGATTTTGATGTTATTGTCACACCGACTCCCTGGCTCAAAATATCTCGACCAATCAGAGCGTCATACTTAATATAATTGTCTAACACTACATGAAACAATATTTCATATGAGCGTTCACTTATCAAAACATTAGCCAATATCTGCAAAGTGCTACAAATAGTATTGCTACCAAGACCCCTTAAAATAAGTACGTTGCCCATTCTGGATCCAGATAGTCTCTGCGAAGTAGACTCCTTGATGAGTGAACACTCGGCTCCAGAATCAAAACAAAATTGGAACGACTCACCAGATTGCGAAAACGTCCCTACGGGCTCAAAAACGGTACAGATGTTGACATCTTTAACAATGTTATTTTTGCTAGACGATGAACGCTCCTGACGATCAGGACATACGGTAGAGATGTGTCCAGCTTTTCCGCAGTTGAAACAAGTCAAAGTAGGGCTTAGCTCGTTTTCCTGGCGGCTCTGATGTACCATCGTTTGGAAGGTGGCTCGGTCTAGCGTCGAATGAATAGGCCTTTAGTTCTTGGTGCAGCTCGTTCCGAGTGTTGATGTCGGAAGTGAAAACTAAACGCCGCAAACGCCTGTCAATTCCAGCTGCATGCGCCAGTGTAATGGAGACTGCGATTTGCTCCACGCTCAGCTTCTTCCATTTGGCCATAAGCGAAGTAACCATTCGGCTTCCGTATAACGACAGGCACTCGCCTTCCGCAGGGCGTCCATTTAGCAGATTCATAACTGCTGCCGCTAATGTTTCTGTTCCCGCAAAATGTTGCAAAAACAATTCTCGGAACTGTGGCCATGATATACCAGGAAAGCAAGTCTGTGAAAGCCAATGAGACGCGCTTCCTTCCAGTGATTTGCTAAGGGTCATCACAAGAGCGCTGCCTTCCAGTTGGTTTTCGGACAAGATGTAGTCCACCGTTGAATACCAGGATTGCACATCTGATCCCGCACGTTCAGGATTAAACCTGGGCAATACCACAGCAAACGATTCTCTTGACTCTCTTTGTGAGTGTTGCACTTGTTTCAAAAGTTCGGAAAAATGGCGATTTTGCGACTCCAAAATTGTCAGCAAACTATTTTCATTGTTCAAAGTAGGTATAGGCGATCCCACTTCTGATGTCGAAGAGTCATCAGGATGCCCTTCTTCCTCTTCACTACTCTCGTTATGGTTCGCGCGACGTTTTCTGGCGCTTGAGCGAGGCATGTCTGTTATGCGTAACGATCGAAAACTGACTGACTGATCTCTTCTTCACAAAATCAGAATTATGCGTAGTTCTTGACTTTACATGCAATACCAACACAATTATGACAGTTGTTATAGTCCGCATACACCAATACTTATGCACACCGCATTTTTCTGTATGCTTCTCGTTTTCGTACAGACATCTACTTCCCCCCCGCTCCTACCCGCGACCAGACTACGTTCGGCAGAAACTCTAACGGTTGTCTGCCGCGCATCAGAAAAATAAAAAGAGGCGTCTGCATGGCGCGTGCCAATCAGAAACACGAAATTTCGTTTCATTTAAATGCGACTTATACTATATTTTAAAGAAATAAATAATTTATTTGAAGTAATTCGTATTGGATTCAACTAACCCGCACATACATTTCTTATATCTATGTATTCTTACTTACATATATATGTCGGCGAAACAGGAGTCTCATCCATATTATTTATTCACTTCGCGATTTTGTGCGTCAGCGCAGCAAGTTCCGATCGACGTCAGCAGTCAAACTTCACTGAAGGGATCTTCTTACATGTCCCTTCTTCATCATATTCTCTAATGGCTATACACACTGGCGTGTGCCACATTGTCATCTCTCTCTAACACACTATTTATGACCACTCGATCGAACCTCACTCAGCTGCAGAGGCTGTTCGTGCCTCTGCCGCAGCGCTCGACAGAATTTTACCGCAATATTACAATTTCATCAGAATATGAAATCACAGAAGGAATTTCTGGAATGCGAAGAGTCGCGCTCCGACACGGCCTTCCTGACCTTTCACACGTCCTCGTGTGCCTAATCCACCAATCAAGTCCAAGTCACACAACTTCGTCAACTTAAGAACAATTAATGACAACAAGTAATAATCAGTAATTATTTAATTGACAATTCATCTCATGACTGATTTTTCTTTTACAAAGACATCTCCAATTTACATATCAAAACTTCAAACTATTTACATTTTCCATGACTTTAATTTCTCATAATAACATTGGCGTGTCTTCTCTCACACCCAATCTCTTGACCCCCGCCGTAACACTTCTCGTCCCTGCGAGTTAGCTGTTATAGTGCAGTCATCATCACTTGACCCCCCCCCCCCCCCCCATAACACTTCTCGTCCCTGCGAGTTAGCTGTTATAGTGCAGTCATCATCACTTGACCCCCGCCATAACACTTCTCGTCCCTGCGAGTTAGCTGTTATAGTGCAGTCATCATCACTTGACCCCCGCCATAACACTTCTCGTCCCTGCGAGTTAGCTGTTATAGTGCGGTCACACGCCATTCTATTCATAACGTTCGCCAAATGTTTCCTTTCTTGGGACACAGATGCACGATCACTAGTGCCATCTTTAAACTCTTTTCTCTCTTGGGACACAGATGCACGATCACTAGTGCCATCCTTCAACTCTTTTCTCTGTTGGGAGTCACCATTACATTCATGCGAATATTTATATGTTCGCTTGATAACTAACGACTTCAAATTGTGTCGATGACCATCTAGTACATTAATCACTCGATGATACTTCTCACTTAACACATGACCTCATACCGAACTACTCTACATCCTTTCGCATGTTTTCCTTGCTTGTACGCTCATTTGTTTTCAACCTGCCCATTTGCTCTGCTGGCATCTGTAGCTATTGAAAACAACTCAATCCTGTTTGTTGAACAAAGCTCACGGAACTTGTTGCTGACAAAGCTTCTGCCTTGATCCACTATGATGCGACTGGGAGCTCTAAGGAAAGACATACTTGACTCTTCTATAGAATCCGCTGGCCATGTCTAAAACAAATGAAAAAAATATTTACCACACCGCAAACGATCTATTTGATCCAAAATCTGTAGCAATGGAAACTGAGTCGCTATGGGCGCCCTTGAACACTTTTATTTTTATTACTTAAACGAATTTTCAATGCGCCTTATTTGGTATTCCAGTTACGAAACTATCGGCATACTTTTCCAATATATTTCTTAATTTACATTTATCATTATCGCTTACTTCTATATTGATGTCAAAGAGTATTTCCAAACTATTCTCATGTGCATTATTTTGAACGGCTTTGATAACTTTGGATTTGTACATACTAAATTTATTAGATTTAATCAATAAAACCAATATGTTAATTTGTTACTTAATTTATTTTAATTTTATTAAAGAACATTCGGCGTCCGAATCAAAAAAAAAAATGGAAAGGGCTCACCCAATTGAAAAACACAGTCCACTTGGCTCACTTAGTTTCGCACACGTCAACTCGCTTTTCGATGTATTTGTTGTGGCCTTTGGGACATACAGACGCCACATGTCCCATTTCGTCGCATTTAAAACATTTTATGTTCGAACGATCTTTTAACCCAGGCGTGTTGCTTTCGCTGTAGTTTCTTCCTCTTGTGTTTGATGTACCTTCCTTTCGAGCACGGCATTCGGCGAATTTGTGGCCAGCTTTCCCACAAAAATGGCACATGGTCTGCAACTGCATTCTTAACTTTTTTTTGGGCCAGAATCATCTTCGTTGTTACGTTTCTTGAAGGCGTAAGCTTGCAGTTGTTGCTGAAGCTCATTGCGCGTAGCCACATTAGTCGTAAACACCCAACGCAACAAATTATTATCGATTTGTGCCATGTGAGCCAACGCTACCGAAACCGCAATCTCCTCCAAATCCTTGGCCTTCCACTTAGACAGCAACAAGGTGACAATGCGACTTCCATACTGGGCAAAGCTCTCTCCAGGTGTTGGACGTCCGTTCAAAACGTTCATCAAAATAGCAGCCGACGTCTCCATTCCTACGAATCGCTGTATGAACAGTTCTTTAAACTGCGGCCACGTGATGCCAGCGAAGCATATCTGCGACAGCCATTGCGATGCACTGCCTTCTAATGCTTTGCTTAACGCCATTGCGATGCACTGCCTTCTAATGCTTCGCTTAACGCATTATCTGCAAAGATTAAATCCACGGTGGTGCTCCGACATATACATATACTTTTATGCGAACGTGGCGGAAGACGCCTGATCAGCGAGTTTGTGCTGTTAGCCAAATATTGTTAATAAGCGTTGGAAACGCTGAGAGCGTCGGTAGCGAGCATTGCTAAAATGGGGCGAGCGTGGCGGAAGCCAAACAGACGCTCGCTCGGCAGATTTGTTGTTGTATCGTTTTTGTTAGTTAGTTTTGTTTTGTATAGAATTTATTCTTAACTCCTCCCCCTTTAATTTGCGCTTGTCCTTGAGCGCTTTTTAGAAGAATGGTATGTCGTTAATATTGAGTAAGGATTTCGTTTTTCGTTCGTGGTTTTTGCAGGTTGTTTATTGGGGTTGGAGGTGCCATTTGTAAGATTATTTTATATTGTTTCCTCTTGTAAAGGTATAACATACAGATGATTATAAGGCCAATGCAGATAATAGTTTGGATTATTGTTTTTATAATTGTATTTTCTATTTTGTTGAATGTTTTGTTGTCAATTGATATTGACTCGTTCCAAAAGTTAATAAGCTGCGTACCCCACCAGGTTTTTTGATTTATTTTGATGGAAAATCAGGGTCCCGTTGAAGTTGTTGAGCATCACGAGGCCGCTGCTGATTTCTTCTATTTGTTTGACATGGTTGGCATTGCTAAACTCACACAGCGATTGTTTCACTTTAAGAAGCCTAGGCAAACATGTTATATTTCTAAGGTTTACAATATTATTTTTATCGCATATCTTAATATTATTATAAACTTTGCAAATTTTTATTTATTTCCGTACATATTTTCTTTACTTTCAAGGATTTCTTCGAATTCTGTATTGACAAATAGTTCTGGTATTCGGTTTCTTCGAGGTTTGGAATTTTGACAACGAAAGAATTGTTGTTTTATTGTGTAATATTGATACGTCAGAAAATTCTAGCATTTCTTCTATTGATAGGGAAGGCATGTTTCCGCCTTTAAATATTTTGACTATTTCAGGTATCTCTCTTTCTCCGAGTAAATTTAATTTAGCCCATTGTATGGCGTATTTGATGTTGATGACTTATTCTTTAATCAATCTAATTTGGTTCTAAGGGCTAATGGCAATCTCACTACTAAACCTATACTTTTTTTGTATAACGTTTTTAATCCGTTAATTATTGTCGCAAGGTTGTTTATTCTTTCTTCTAATTGGGTGTTTAATTGTTTATTGTTATTTGATATTATTTTGTTTACATGCTCTTCTAGTTGACTAAAGTCGTCATGGTCAGGGCTACCTGCTACATGTTTACAACAAATTAAACCAAATACGTTTGTATTGAATGGTTCTTTTTATTAGAGCCAACTGCTCTGAATTCTGGTATCTTACTAACTCAATGCAAATCAAATTTATTCAGGCCGCCAAGTCTTCGGTTGGAGGCAGCGGTCCCAGCAGAGCGCTTAGTCAGCGCCTCGTGCCGTCTGGAGTTCCGTGCCTTCGACGGTCACCCAGCGCGCACATGCCCGCCTCGCATTACGCTGACCCTTGCACATCGCTTTCGCTAAAGCGAAATGCGTTACTGGGCTGGCTCAGCGTCGCCGATGTTATTGTTGGTCCATCCGGTCTTGGATGGCATTTCGGCGGGTCGTCGCACCCCTCTGACTTGCTCGTGTTAACTAACATAATTTACAACATAAATTTTCCAAAAAGAAGACATTACATTACATACATAAAAATAATACGTAGTAGAAAATATAAACTTATTAAATAAAAAAAAAAATATGAAAACTGTTTATTACAGAAGTCATATCAAAGACACTAGAATTATTCTAGTGTCTTTGCTTTGGTCATATCTTGAGGCACAAAGTGCGGACACAAGCACTCAACGATCATTGCCTTGTTAATTATTCACACGCCGCAAGCTGAATACTCTAATGGCAAATATTCTAATCTAAAGTCATTTTTGAAATTTATTTTGTGATATTATTATTTCTAAGCTATATTTAAATAATAATAACGTTATGGCAATGCAAAACAAGAAGTTTTCGGATGGTGCCAATTGATCAAAAATAATATAGACTTAAAGTCTAAGAACTTCGAACTATTGTAGTGTCTTTGGTTTGGTCTATCTCATGGTGTAGGGTGTGATAATGGCTGCTGAATTTAAAATCTTGTTCTATATGAAATTTGAGTTTGTCTAGAGTTGTTTCTATTTCTATTCTCGTTGTTGACGCTCGTATGTGTGATACTTCATCCTTGCTGAAGATAACTATGTCGTCTATGTAAATGTGGCAAATTTTTCCAATGGTTCATTAAGGATATCGTCAAGGGCACGTTGAAAAATAGAAGGGGCGTTCTTCAGTCCGAAAGGTAGTCGTGTAAATTCGTATTTTGCGTTGTTAATTGAGAATGAAGTTTTTTCTATGTTGGATTCTTTTAATTTTATTACCCAATTGGGCAAGCACTTCATTTATCTCGGGAATTGGATATTTGTCAGGGATAGTTATTTTGTTTAATTTCCTATAGTCAATTACAACTCTGTAATTTTTTTTCGTTTGAAGCGTCTAGTTTTTTTGGTACGACCCACATAGGTGAGTTATATGGAGACCGGGATGGAATTCCATATTCTAATAGTTCTGAAATTTGTTTATTTACTTCGTCTTTAAAAGACATGGGTTGTTGATAGAATTTTGAATAAACGGGGGTGTCTGAGATTTTCCGTATTTCCGCAGTCACGTTCGTAGTGAAGGTTAGTTTTTCTTGTGGTTTGGCGAATGAGTTCAAGTATTTTTTGAATAGAGTTTGTAATGGTTCTTTTTGTGTGTTCGTTAGATGGTCTAATCTTGGTTGAATATTGTTTCCAGCTTATATTTTCTTTTCTTTAATTGGAATAGTGATTTGGTTGTTAACCAAGATGAAATTTTTTTCTGTATGGATTATCGCTTTTAGTTCTTTTAAGCTATCATTGCCCAAAATGGCATTGAAAGACTTTAGAGTAGGGAGTATGAAGAATTTAACTGGGGTATTTACCATATTAAACAAATGAGCTATCTTGTGGTGCGTGATTTTTATACTACCGCCAAACGACATGGCTTAGAAAGGGTTATTATTTGGGATTGGCTTTAAGACTAAATTTGGTTTAATATAATTGCGGTTAGATCCTGTGTTGATTAGAATCTTTAAAATTTGTCCGTCTCTCCGTCTAGCTTGAAAGTAAGGCAGTGAGGAACGGCTTACTCTAAAAAATTCAGGTCGGCATAATCGGGTTGTTCGGTTTCAAGGGCCTGTTCATATTCGCCTTGGTCTTGGTATCCTTCAACGAGTTCTTCGAAATCATTAGCGTTTTCGTAGTTATTTGTGTTCTGCTGATAGTCTGTCGTTGTTACGTCTTGGTCGTCGTTTCCTTCCTCATTAATTTCAATGTTAAAATTCCTCTGTCTTTTGTCATATTAGTTAGAGGTCGCTTCCCGGTTTCAAAGTTGGATCGATTTATGTAATTAATTTGTCTGCTCCTAGTGCTGTGATCTATCTCCACGGGCTCTGGACGTGGTAGAGGTTTCAAAGCCAAAGGACGTAGTGGTGCGATCGGTTGCTGTCCTCTATTAAATGCTTGATTTCCTTGTGACACATAAATAGACTGATGGAAGCCAAAGTCATTTGATTGTCAGGGCATTGAAATATTTTGTTGTGGTTGTCCAAAATGTTGTGGTCGGTATTGTTGGGATGTAAGGGTAGTGAAGGTTGTTTCCTATTTGTAAACTGCATATTTCTGGGAGCTGGTGTAGGTTTTATGTACTGATTTCGGAAGCGTATATTCTGTCTTGGTTGTTGCATGATTTGAACTAAAATGTTGATTTTCTAGTTTAAGGCAAAGATGTAACGCTGAAGGCAAGTCGGTCGGTTCTTTCATTCTCATCAATCGGGATAAATCGCCCTGCAATCCGCGTACGAAGGTATCGCGGTACATTTTAGTTATTATTTGTTCCGCTTCTTCCCCCATTTCTGTAGAGCCGATTTTATTTAGAATGAGGGAAAGGTGTTTACAAACTGATTTATAGAAATCTTCGATTGATTGGTTAGCGCCTTACATTAATGAGGTCAGCTGATACGCAAGAGTATTCACATCGCGTTTTTCAGCGTAGTGAAGTGTCAAACAGTTTGAAATGGCTAACCAGTTTAGAGGCGTTTTATGCGCTTCTAGTGCTCTGTCGGCATCATCTGTTATCTTGTAACGAATTTTCTGTAAGATACCGAGATATTTTGGTGTGCCTTGGTAGGCCCTATAAGCTTGTAAGATAAGGTCTACTCCTCTTTTCCAGGAGTTAAATTGGGATGGATCACCTGAGAATTCGCGGATAGTCTTTACAATGTCCGTTACCCTATCTAAATCATTTAAATTTCCAGCATATTCGGGGGCAATAGCTGCGTCTGCTATATTGTCGACATCTTCAGGTGCATTAAGTTGCCTAATAGGACTGGTAGTTGTTGTAAAAATTCAATGCCAATGCTAATTCGGTCGATAAGTCAAGAAAATAATTTTGTCACCTATGTTTGCCGATCAAGAATAAATTTTAAAATTTAGATTTAGATATTTAATTCTCCGCGAGAGAGTGGCAGCACAATGACAAAAATATTTTTACAGATTTCTTTGTGTCAATGTTGCCCAATATGATTTGGTTTAGTTATATTTGTGTGTGTGTACCTATGATGGGCAACAATTGTTCACTTTTTACTTAGTATATTTATAGAAGTTTAATAAAATAAAAATTAAAATTAAATTTTTAAAATTTTAAAATTTGGTTAATAATATATTTTAAAGATTTGAATTCGTTTAATTTGTTTTAAGAATTGTTTCCTCTTAATTCATATAGAAAAAATTTTGAATTTGATTTTAATTTGATTCTTAAGCTAGCCCTAGAAAATAACGAACTAAATAAAATAATATAGATTTAAAGTCAAAGAACTTCTAAGGTGAAGGGCATATTTTGTCAAATTTACAATGCTGATACAATGAGCATACGTGTGCACACATACAGTTGTCTGCTATCACTGTATGCGTAGAAAAGAGCTGTTCGCTGTAGTGCTCTCCGCTCTCGAACAAAAATTCGAGAGAGCCTGGAGAAACCTCTAGAGCCACGGCGAAAAAATCGTGTGCCAAAAAATTTTATGGCGTTACGCATCTTGTTATTCTAGTGTCTAGTATTTAAATTAATTGACAAAAAAGTCAACAACTCCCAAAGTGATGTTAAAGGCGCGGAAAATTTAGAGCAAGTGCAAGTGCAAGTTCCTGATGAAGCGAATATCTAAGACTTTTAATTAAAAAATTTAAATAATAAATAATCTAAATTATATATATTTAAGTTTAGTGAGTAAAATGACGAAAAAGTGTCAGAAAATAGAGAAACACTGGGACAAACAAGAAATGTGCTTATGGTGCTATTATTGTTACCGCAACTGTATGTAAAAATGCTGTCTGACCTAACCTAAATCGAAATTCATTAATCCCCGAACCGCCATTTTAAGCTGAGAGAAAAGAAGTTTAATTTAATGATGTATAACCTAATTATTTTTCTAAGATGAGTTCATTTTCAGAGAGTGCGTGTTTAAATTTTCGAGTAAGAATTTATAAAAGTTTGCTTGCAGTCGTTTGATTCGAAATTCGAGTGAGAGTATCCGCGAGTTCATACCTTCTCAAAGTATTTGTGGAAAATGCAACGCTTTCATATCAGCTCATCTGCGCCGAGAGATCGATCTTTCGCCGAGGAGTGAAAAGTTGAGTGAGTTTTATTTACAAAAATTTTTATTGAAAATATCCCACGAAATACACTGAGAAAAATCATAATTTTATTGGTGCACAAAATTTCATTTTTTATTATACACCAAAAATATTCATGAAAGCTAATTAGTAAAAGTAAATAAATTTGGAAATTTTTTTTATTGTTGAATTTTGCTTTCCATGTGCTTTACAAGAAAGGAAAGAATTCGAATGAACACAATAAGTGCAACTAATCTCCGAGAATCATTTGAACCAGGCTCTTGGTCAGAATTGGCCAGAATTAAGGAAAGCCCTAATCACTCAGTTCAAGACCCAAACACCGTTCGAAGAACGAAGACGACTATATAACACACAATTCAATGGATCAGTTCATAAGTTCATAGAAGAACTTGAAGCAAAATGCTGTATTATAACAAATAAGCTAGCCCTAGAAAATATTGAAGTAAATAATTATATTTATATAAACGCAATGAAAAATACAGTAAAAAATGTAATTATTAAAAACTCCCAGACAGACTCTAGATGCAATTAGCTAGGTTTGACATAACAACAGTTAGTAAATTGTCCAGCAAGAGGGTTGTTGTCCTCAATTCTGCAACTCGAGCGACGCCGTCTCTGCCAGGAATCAACTGCATGACTCTCGCCGAAGGCCATCTCATTGGGGGTAGATTCTCGTCTTTAACAAGAACGACCTTGTCCACCGCTACGCCAGGCTTTGGGGTGCCCCACTTGGAGCGCGGCTGGAGCAACGTCAAGTACTCTTCCTTCCATCGTGACCAAAATATTTGCTGAAGAAAGGAGATGCGCTGCCAAGAGTCAAGCCGATTATAGTTTAGGCCCGTTATATCTGGCTCGTCAAACGACGAAGGCGGACCACCATTGAGAAAATGCGTCGGAGTGAGGACGTCCAGACCGGCAGGGTTCTCTGAAATGGGAACTAAAGGTCTGGTTGGTCCCATAACCAACCGCAGCATCATATGAGTACCCTCTTGAATGTGTGCGACGGTGAGCCCAGGATGACGAATTCCATTACAAAATCTGTAAATGAATGCAAGCACTCGTTGCAGTGAGGGATAAGAATTTGCAAATTTGGAGCTAGCAATTACATCCACGTACGGCGACTTTACGATGAACACACTTTGACGAAGCCCAAGCACCGGTTTGTCAGGACAAACAGCTGTTGGCCAATCTCTTTCAGGCTCGGTAAGATAGGCGGGTCCATGCGCCCAGAGTGACGATTTGCTAAGCTCAGACGGCAGGAATCCTCTGGATAAGATGTCAGCGGGATTTAACGCTGTTGGAACATATCGCCAAGCCGTGACATCTGTCAGCTCCTGAATGGCAACTGGATGTGAGTGAAATCGAATTAGGATGTGAAATAGCTTGGGCTGGATGACCGTGCCAGCCATTAACACATCGTTAAGCGAGTAACCAGTGGTAGTGGCAGCTGATCCGTCAAAGACAACGCGAAGCTTGGTGGTAGTGCTATCCTCCGTCCGGAGTGATGTTGTAAAAAATATCGGCACGAGCTGACCTCGGAGGCAGGCACAGGCGACATATGTCCCGGATCACGATATTCCTTCATGAACGCCGCATATTTAACCCTCAAGCCAGGGTGCTTTGTAAGCTTCCTTTCCAGCGATAAGAATCTCCGCAAAGCCTAAGGATAGGAATCTCCTAAAGAGTCCAAATGGAGTTTTACCGGCAACCGTACCGAGTAATCGGCAGTCGGGTGTAATTTTTAACAATGTGGGCCTCGCAATCTAGCTCCTCCTTAGTGGCTTGAACTATTGGGCCGGGACAATTTTCTACCTCCCAAAAGCGCTGCAGAAGTGAATCCAGTTCAACATCAATGCTGTTTTCCTTGCTGGCTGAAGAAGGCACGCGTGAAGCTATTAAGGCGCACCGCAAGAGCGCGCGCAGTCTCCAGACACAACCCAGCCCAGACAAGTTTTTTGAAGCAGGGGCAGTCCTACGCACAGCAGCTCATAAAACAGGCTAGCTCCTATTAACAGGTCAACACGCTGAGCTTTATGAAATTCCGAGTCAGCGAGCTGCAGGTTTTCTGGAATCTTCCAGTCCCCAATGTCCACATTAAAACTTGGCAGGCGATCCGTGATATTGGGAGCGATAACTGCTGTTATGCTCGTTGAGAAATCCGAAGTGACAGACCGAATCGCAATTCCTACCGAGAATCCATCAGTCGCGAAATTGGAATCCCCGTTTCCAGTGACGGAGCCGGACGACCTCGACCTCTTAAGTTGCAGTTGATTTGCAAACCGAGAGGTGACCAAGTGCAGTTCAGAGCCAGAATCTAACAAGGCCCTGCAGGGAACGAACAGTCCCGACCGATTTTGCACTAGAACGGTTGCAGTGGCTAGCAGCACAAGGTCACTACCGAAATCCTGGGCAATTAGAGTAGAAGAAGCCGCAATGCCATTGCGGTCATCAACCGGGGCGTTGTAACTGTGGGATGGTCGCGTTGCCGCATAGCCCAAGACGTCCGCCCAATAAGATGCTTCAGATGCCTCGAATTCGGCCACCGAGCTCCCTACTGCAAGTCAGTCGATCGCTCTGACTGCTGCCTACGGTGCGGCGAGCATGGGCATAAGGCAAAGGGCTGCGTAGCCCCACCAAGATGCCTGATCTGCAGCAGTGACGTGGACAAGAACCACGCGACGGGTGGTTTTGCATGCCCCACCTACAAAGCCAACACCAAAGGAGCTAATAGCCGTCAAAATGATGCCAGAAGAAATTAACATTATCCAGCTCAACGTTAACCATTGCGCAGCAGCACAGAACCTCCTGACTCAAACAGCGAAGGAGCGCCATGCGGACGTAGTGCTTTTGAGTGAACCATACCTACCTGGTGTGGGTAACTCAGGAGTGCTACTCGATGAGACAGGCAAGGCGGCCATTAAATGTACATCCAGGCTATTGCGCGGCATAGCATACGCCAAAATTAGAGGAATCCACTTCTACAGCTGCTATGCTCCACCTAGCGACAGTCCCGAACAATTCGAGGACATGCTCGAAAAGCTGGTTAACCATGCAAGTGGGCGCAGACCAACAGTCATCGGAGGTGACCTCAATGCCTGGGCTACAGAATGGGGCAGTCGAATCTCTAACACAAGAGGACGAGCAGTGATCGATGCCATGAACCTGCTAGATCTCGTATTGCTAAACGACGGGTTCAAACCGACGTTCAATAATGACAGAGGTACATCTTTCATTGATGTCACCTTTGTTAGCAGAGTTCTAGTGGCTAGCTCGAACTGGATGGTCCATGAGGACATAACGCTGAGCGACCACAACCTAATCACGTTCGGTGCCCGAACAATGAGGCCGTTACCCAAACAGCGAAGATGTGCGCTAGGTCCGGTATGGGACATTAGGAAACTGGATGAAGACATGCTGGCATACCAGATCGAGGGCATGGAGTCCATAATTGGACACGCGGAGACCATGGTGACAGCGCTCATGGATAGGCTCAGAGCAATGTGTGATGCGGTGATGCCGAGAAAAAGGAACACGAAACGAAAGCCCCCTGTCTACTGGTGGAGTGACTCATTGCACCAGCTTCGGACGGAATGCATCAAGGGGAGGAGGCAAGCGCAGCGATCTAGAGGGCAACCGCACCACTCCCAGTGCATTGAGGTATATAAAGCGAAGCGAACTGAGCTTAAGAACGGCATATCAGCAGCAAAGGCGAATGCATTTAAGGACCTGATTGATAGCGTAGACGACGACCCCTGGGGTCTCGCCTACAAAGTCGTAAGGAAAAAACTCAATTCCGCTGGTGCAGGATCTCCTCAGGACCCAGCCGCCCTGGCCAACATCGTGTCGGAACTATTTCCAAGCCAACACACGTTATGGCAACCCGCTGTTGACCCCCCCGCCTCTGACTTCCCGTGCATCACGTCATGCGAAGTCGTCGAAGCAGCAAAGAGGATCAGACCGAACAAAGCTCCCGGCATTGATGGTATCCCGGGCGTGATCGTCAAAGCAGCCGCCACCGCAAGACCGGAGGTCTTCAGGGATACATTCCAACAGTGTCTGCTGGACGGAGTCTTCCCCAAGCGCTGGAAAAAGATGAAGCTGGTCCTTCTGCCGAAAGGCAAGGGGCCCGCAAATGTTCCACGCAGTTACCGACCGTTGTGTCTGTTGGACATTGTTGGCAAGCTCTTTGAGCGCATACTGTACGCGCGCATTGAGCTAATCACTGAAAGTCCTACAGGCCTTCAGGGCCAACAGTATGGCTTCCGAAAGGGTAAAAGTACGCTCGACGCTCTCAAATCCGTAACAGACGCTGCCAGGAAAGCACTCGACGGTAACCGATGGTTAGGCGGCAGTAAGAAGTACTGTGCCATCATCACGCTAGACGTCAAGAACGCATTCAATACAGCGAGATGGCCCAATATCCTCGGGGCTATGCGCAACTTGGGCATTCCCGACTACATACGAGGCGTAATTGGCAACTACTTCAGGGACCGTGTGTTATGGTACGTAACAGAAGATGGTCCAAGAAGCCAGGTGTTCCCCAAGGGTCGGTACTAGGACCGATCTTGTGGAACATTATGTATGATGGAATACTGAGCATTAGCAAGCCCAGAGGTGTGGAGTTGCACTGCTTCGCCGACGACGTTGCGATAACAGCGGTCGCCAAGACAATACCGGAGCTCCAGGACATAAGTAACGTGGCAATCACGGCGGCCATAGAATGGCTCGAGAAAGTCGGACTTAAAATAGCTGCGCATAAGACCGAAGTAGTCCTCCTGAGCAGCAGAAAGTCCGTTGAGTGCATGCGTGTGGAAGTCAAAGGAGTTGAAATCGCCTCAGCAGAAACGTTGAAATACCTTGGTGTTCTAATAGACCGAAGGCTCTCGTTCAAGGCTCACGCAAGGTATGCCAGCAAAAAAGCGGCAATGACAGCAGCAGCCTTGGCGAGAATCATGCCCAACGTGGGAGGACCCAGACTGCCGGCTATTAGACTGTTAGTGGCGGTTTCAAAGGCAACGATGCTTTATGCTGCGCCTATCTGGAGCTGCGTTTCCACCAAGAAAACCTATCTAGCGCAGTATCACGGACAATGGCTCTCAGGCTAATCAGAGGCTTTAGAACCATATCGGACGACGCAGCGCACGCTCTGTCAGGCATTACACCCATTGACCTGGACATAAAGGGCAAATACCTTGCGAGTGAGGGATACACTCAATTAGAGATCAAAGAGTGGATTCGAGGAGTATGGCAGACCAGGTAGCAAGAGTCACAACAGGGACGCTGGACTTACAAACTCATTCCGCAACTAACGGAGTGGGCTGATTGCGAGCACAAAACGGTGGACTACCACATGACCCAGTTCCTCACGGACCATGGCTGTTTTCGAGGGTACCTATGTAGGTTCCGCCACGTGGATACAGCCCAGTGCCTTTATTGTACAGACGCAGTGGAAACCGCAGAGCACATCCTACTGCACTGCTCCAGGTTCGCCGAGGAGAGGGCGCAACTCGTGGCGCTCGCTGGGTCACCTCTCAGCCCGAGAGGCTTGGTTGCTGCTATGATGGCGGACAAAATCGTTTGGGATGGGGCTCACGTGATCATCGTCACCATGATGAAGCGTGTCCGTAAGGACGAGATGGCCAATCGGAACTATAGATAAGGAGTACCCCCGTATGTTGGCGGGGCAAGAACTCTACGACTGGTACGCCCAGTTGGTCGTGAAAAGGCGCTGCTGTGCACCGCAAAAGAAGATGGTGTGCAACTTGGCACCACATCCTGCTCACCGATGAAATACCTTGACTGGCAGTCCCGGTGAGCTTGACAAGGACAGGAGAGAGAGCGGAGGTTTTTGTTTAGTTCGTAGGCATAAGCCCTCAGCTGAGGGTTATGAATCGTGCATGCCATCCAAGGACGTTAGATGGTATCTTTAGAAGATTTCATTTTCCTGCCGTATATAATAATAAAAAAAAAAAAAAAAAAGATAAACATGGAAACCGTAAATGTTGTCTGCTGTTATAAAAATTGTTGCCAGGTTATAAAACTTGAGCAGCCAAAAATGACTTGTTGGCTATGTGATAGAATGGTGCTTACTAAGTGCGCTGGTTTTAATGGCCGAATAAGTGACCGAAGTGACCTAGCAAAGGGTAAAAATGTAAATTACTGTGTTGTGTGCTTGCCTTGTGGTTGCGAACGAGATGAAATCGTTTATGCGCCAAACTAAAGGTGGCTTGAAAGAACTTATCAACAGTTTTGGCGTAGCTAGAGATAGTTTTCGTCGAGCCGATGATCTTCTTTCCGCGCCTAATTCACAGTTTAATGGCCTTAAGCTATTCGATGAATCTTCAAAGCGGAAAAAGCCGCTGGTGGTAGGCTGCCTAACCAAGGGCAAATGATCAACAGGACTCCACAACTGATCAGCTGTCAATCGCAGCAAATCCGCTATGTTGCTAAGATCGGCAGCTAAAAAAGATTCGGAGCAATTCGATCAATCCGCTGTGGAGGGAGCCCACCCTGTGATTGCTAAAAATTCCGAACTGTCTGCACTGGTTTCTCAACCAGTGATTCCACCTGTCTCGATTAGTTTACCACCACAAGGGAACATTGAGTCCGGACTACCGGCTCAAGTTGGCACTTCAAAAATACAATTTGTAGGGCCAAAACCCCTCGCGGTGGTTCCACTAAAGAAACAAACTTTCGTTTCTTGGCTTTCCCCTGATCAAACATCGTCTGATGTATTGTCTTATATACAAGACAAAACAAAAGCCGATAATATAAAAGTGAAAAAATTTTACTTTTCTTACGCTAGGGACATATCATCTTTCAACATAACTGTCCCAAACGAGCTTTTTTCGACCATATGTTCGGTTGAATTTTGGCCAGATAGGATGGTGGTAAAAGAGTTCGAAGCTAAGATCAAAAATAGGAAAAAGGGGCCCGTGGGAATTAAACTTCCCTCTCGTGGCCAGACCACTGCACCATCCGCCTCTTCATCTTCTTCCTCTTCAAAAAACTAACAACGAATCTTACTATCTCCTATCAAAATGTTAGAGGCTTGCGTAGTATATTAAGCAAATTGTATTGTGATAGTCTTTCATTTGCATCCCATATAATAGTGCTCAAAGAGACTTGGTTAAAGCCGGAGATACTTAACTCCGAAGTCTTCACAGGTATATACGCTATATATAATCTTGACCGTCCCTCCAGACGGGGAGGTGGAGTCTTAATTGCGGTTAGACCTACCCTAGCGTCGGATGAGTTACTTTTGGACGATTCCCGTAACTCGGAATTCTTATGTTAAGATCAGATCAGTTTATATTACGTGCTCGTATATTCCGCCATCTTCTGAATTCCCAGAATATCAGAATCCTCTGTCCGCTATCCAGTCCAATTGGTAGTTCTTGGTGATCTTTATATACCTGGCACAATGTGGTCCCGAGAAAAACAATCGAATATCCTTCTCCCTTTAGCACAACATGACTTTATTGACGGCTTGCTCGACTTATCGTTGTCGCAAGTTAATTATATTCCAAACTCTCTTGGTCGACTGTTGGATCTATGTTTTGTAACAAGCCCTGAAAGGGTGTTTCTGTCCAGGGTAGCACCAAAGACCCTAGAATAACAAGATGCGTAACGCTATACGATTTTTTGGCACACGATTTTTTGGCCGTGGCTCTAAAGGTGGCTCCAGGCTCTCTCGAATTTTTGTTAGAGAGCGAGAGAGCGAAGAGCGCTACAGCGAACAGATCTTTTCAACGCACAAAGTGATAGCAGACAACTGTATGTGTGCACACGTATGCTCATGCATTGTAAATTTGACAAAATATGCCCTTCACCTCAGAAGTTCTTAGACTTTAAATCTATATTATTTTTGATCAATTGGCACCATGCGAAAAATTCTTGTTTTGCATTGCCTTAACGTTATTATTATTTGAAAATAGATTAGAAATAGACAAATCTATGTACATATTATCACAAAAATAAATTTCAAAAATGACTTTATATAAGAATATTTGTCATTAGAGTATTCATCTTGCGGCGTGTGAAAAATTAATAAGGCAATGATTGTTGAGTGCTTGTGTCCGTACTTCGTGCTTCAAGATATGAACAAAGCAAAGACACTAGAATAATTCTAGTGTCTTTGATATTACTTTTGCAATAAACAGTTATCATATTTAATTATTTAGTGTATTTATTAAGTCATTTGACTTAATATGATGTAACATTAACATTAAAAGTGTTTCAAAAAAAATATTTCGCTTTTAAAAAATTGTCAGATGAGAGACAAATTAGAATTAAACATAAATATAAATGTGTAAACGGTAGCTAATTCGAGCGGCGATTTTAACAAACAAATATAAAAAGCTTTAAAATTATAATAGTCAGGGCGTGAATTTTTAATAATTATTTTATTTTATCATATTGCTACGAAATTGGCAAAAACTACCCTAATATACAATGTAAATTCATTTCTTCGATCAGAATTGATTTCGGCCCGAAAATCGTCTTCTAGCACAACACGCACACTCATACGCGTTCTCGTCTCTTGTTTTTACTCACACAAGCAAGCAAATTATATTTTATATATTTTTTTATTTCTTACGCTCTCAGCGGGAGTGAGCCGAAAGAGAGTAATTTTGGCCGTCACCAAAAAAGTGGCTGTATAGTGCCAAACCAATGTATGGCCGTTACGCATCTTGTTATTCTAGTGTCTTTGGTAGCACCTCTTACTCAACCTGAAGATCCATATCATCCTACTTTCGAGGTGGCCATCGACATAGGTACGGTATTAAAAGTAAATTCAGAAAGTCAACAAGGCGAATTCCCTGTTTTCGCAAGGCAAATTTTTGGAGGCTAAACAATTTTATCGCTGTTTTATATCGCAATTAAATCATCTATTGACTCTTGTGTTTCGATGTACTATCCGTCAATCTCTAAACCTCCTTGGTTTAATAAAGAGTTAACACACCTAAGAAATGTAAAGTCCAGACTCTATATAAAATTTAAAAATAACGGTTCTCAGTCCATCCTTTATAAATATTTAGGCGCTCGGTTAAACTTTACCGTGCTTAATGCTCAGTGCTACAACAATTATTTAAATTATTTTATTTAAATGCTATAAAATTATTTAAGGATCCGAAACAGTTTTATAATTTCGTTAGCACTAAGCGAAAAACAAGTTCTTACCCTTCCTCGCTATTTTTTGAAAACACTACGGTAACATCGAATAGGCAATAGCTGATCCATTCGCCAAGTTTTTTCAAACAAAATATTCAAATTTACCTTATTCCGAACAGCTATACTCTTATGTGGTATCTAAGTCGAATATAATATTTTGCCCCACTATAAACGAAAGCTCACTGCTTAACGATCTTCAGCGTGTTAAACCGGTCTTTTCGCCAGGTCCCGATGGAATCCCTGGCTGTGTGCTCAGATTCTGTGCGGAAGCCTTGTGCAAGCCTCTACTGAAACTGTTTACCTTATCTTTGGAATCTTCACAGTTCCCTCATATATGGAAGGAGTCCTTTGTGATTCCTCTTCATAAAAAAGGTAGCAAACTGGATGCAAGCAATTACAGAGGAGTCTCTAAATTGTCGGCTACTCCAAAACTTTTTAAAAATGTTATCACTCCTCATTTGCAGCACCTTTGTAGATCGACCATACCATTTTATGAAACACAGATCAACAAACACTAACCTCTTGGAGCTAACTTCTTTCGTAATACAGGGTTACAAAAATAATCTTCAAACAGATGTCATCTACACTGATTTTATTATAGCATTTGACCCTGTTAATCATTACTTTCTAATAAGAAAACTTGATCTTTTAGGGTTCGCTGTTGATCTTTTAAATTGGATTTCAAGCTGTCTGAATGACAGGACACAACAAGTCCTCTTTAAAAATTCTTTATCTTCTATTCTCCGAGTCACATCCGGTGTCCCACAAGGGAGCCATCTTGGTCCGCTTCTTTTTACCTTATTCATTAACGACATACCCTTAATAATAAAACATTCGCGTGTACTTATGTACGCAGACGATGTTAAATTATGCCTCCAGTAGACCGATTTCAAATATGGTGCCGTGATATGGTGACGTATTAGACTTAAATGGCTCCAAGTGTAAAGTTATGACCTCTTGTCGTGCCAACCCAATACGCACGACTTACACTCTAAGTAGGTGCTCTTTGGACAGAATAACACGAGTTGATGATCTTGGTGTTCTTCTGGACCCAAAACTACATTTTTCTGACCATATTTCGTCTATTCTCAATAAGTTCAGGGGTGTGCTTGGTTTTATAAAAAGGTGGTCTAAGGAAAAAAAAACTTCTTACTTTTTGCCTTGCGGCGCCTAAATTGGGATGCAGACCGTATATTATCTCCTTATTCCAGTAGACTACTTTTAATTAATTTACCTTCCTTAGCTAACCGTAAGCTTATTCGTGGTGATGTTGAGAGTCCCGACTTGATTAGTCGGCTTAACTTCTCTGTTCCAAGTAGATTCACTAGAAACTATATACCCCTTAAATCATTCTAGATCTAACTATGAGTTGCATGACCCTTACAGAGTTTTATGTTCTGACTATAATAGACTTTATCCTGTTATCTGTGATCTTGACTCTCTGCCGATCTTAAAGCAATCTATTTTAACTTTTTTATTACATAATTAGATCCTACTAACAATAATATTAAATATAGTTATTTTACATTATATTCATTTCCTCGTTGCTGCTCTCTTTTTATATCGCGTCTATATCTTCTCGCGAATCGAGCCGTACGATACACGGCAGCGCACCTACGTCGGTTGGGCGGGAAGTGTGGCCGTGAACCCGTGCGAAAAAAAAAATATATTCGCTTCATCAGGAACTTGCACTGTGCATTCTGGACTAAGTCCCGCTAAATTTTCCGCGCCTTTAGCCTCACTTTGGGAGTTGTTGCCTTTTGGCTATAAAATTAAATATTCATCCTAGGGTCCCGGCTTATCGCCGGTTGCGGTCCCGCTGCAGCTGCTTATCCTCATCTGCCACTCGTTGGGAAGGCGCTCCACTAGACGACCTGACTAGGTTATTTCCGGAAACTCAAGCCAGGTGTAGGCCATCGGCGGAAATCACGATCAGCTGAAACCCACTCTTTTTGCGATAATCGAATTTTCCTAAAAATTTCCGGGTACAGCTGATAACGGTTGTTCCCGTCTAGTATATTCAAGCTATCTAATACTGCGTCTAGTATGACCCTAAATAAGTGTGTCACAGCTATCAATTATTTATCGGGAACTATATTATTTACTGCTTCAGTCGCCTCTACAGTACATAGGGGCCCTAAGTAGATTCGCCTCCAACCTTTAGAAAGATATTATTTCCCGCGGATGTCCAGTACGATCCTTCTGCAAACTTCCTCATGTCAGTGTTGCAAACTCTATAAATACGAGAGATACCCTAATAAACCAAACTTACACGCCTATTCCTAACTACCCGTGTGAAATGCTTCACATCGACAATTTCGTTCTTAAAAAAAGTTATACCTAAGTTGCATTGATAAATTCAGCAAGTTTGCCAAGCGTTTCCATCTGCAGTCAAGAGCCAAGAAGCCTTGTTGGAAGCTCTCCATTCCTTCACTGCCCCTAAAGTTTTGGTTTCAGATAACGAACGTGCCAAAAGTGCTCAATTATCTTCGGTATCTGGACATCAACCTTTATTATGCCCCAACTCAGAAGCGTGAAGTAAGTGGACAAGTCGAGAGATTCCATTCTACGTTTCTAGAAATCTATCGTTGTCCCCACCTTCAAACCCGCCGAACTGGTACCGATAACGGTGGACCGCTATAACACCTCCGTCCACTCAGTAACGAATCGGAAACCAGCCGATGTATTTTTCGACCGCTCGTAGAGGATAAATTACCAGGGTCTGACAGACTTCCGGCAACAGACTTTAGAAGACGTAAGGGACTTAATAGAGTATAAGTAAGCTAGAGCTAACATGGCTCGTAATAATAGTAGGAACGAACGCAAGTCTTATGGCCCGGAAGATAAAGTTTTTGTTGCAAATAAGCAAAAAAAAAGAAAAGCCGAGGTTCAGATGCGAAAAGGTACAGGAAGACAACAAGGTATCAGTTAGAACCAGATCAGATCACCAATAAAAAATGAGCAAAAATAATAACAAAATAATTAAAAAATTAAAGAAATAAGTTGTGGCAAATTAATGAAATATTCCACCCATTCAAACACTTAATTTAAATAACCATCAAGCGCAAAAATACGTAAAAATAACATTAGAAATGTTAAGATTATATAAGAGAAAAAGCAATAAAAAAATATATAACAAAAAATTAAATTACAAAAATATATAAATAAACACACAAATAAATACATAAAATGACCTTACACAATATGAAGCTCGATTTCTGCATATATAAGTACGAGGGGCCGGTGATCCCCTTCCAGTATGGCGAGGTATGGAGAATCAACGGCGTTTCCAAACTAGACAGAACAGATTGCCTGAGGAAATCGGACGGGAAACGGTTTCTTTGGCGGATAGGAGAGCCGAAGCTTTGGTCGACTACTACCTCATCACAGCCATAAAAGGAATAAACAGGCTTTGCGGACGATAGCTGGATTTCCAGATACTGGCATCGAAGAACAGCGACCAACAGTTAAGGATTAACGCACGTCTGTTTGATGCAACACACGAATCTATCGATCCGTTAAACAACGTCATCGCAAAGGTGAATGCGGTGGACACCGATTTGTACACTACTATGACGGTGTAGTCCAACATCCTATTTAACCAGGTTTCCGAAGTCGTCAGAGCTTGCCAGTTGGCTAAAAGCGGCATAGTCGACTCAAACCTGCTGGATCATGGCCATATAAAAATGTGATCGAAGCCATCGAATTCTCTCGGCCAACTATTGTAACCAATGGAACCTAATGTTGCGGTTGAGAATTACCACCTTATGCACTTGTACGCGACGATAATTGAAGAAAAATAGATTATAATGGAACATCATAAGCAAGCTCGATCGAAACTTATGCGGTCTTGGGAGATTGCCTTTCCATTGGCAATACCACTGTTTGCCGGGGGGAAGAACTACAGAAACTGAAGGAGGCTAGTTGTATCCCCCGGTTACAGAAAGGCGGCCCCAGAAAGGCCCAGTGTCCGCGACATTACCGCAAACATAGAAGCGTTGGAACAAACCGAGCCAGACATGGCTCATTGATCTGTGGGACGCAGATCTTGAGGCGGAAAGGAGTTAACACCAGCTAAACTATTCCCTTCGAGCGGGACAGCTAGAGTCATGTTGCGCTTGGTCAGCACTTATGCTGGCTGGCTGAGGGCTCAACGGCTTGTAGCTGAGGAGCCAAACGACACTCTTGGGAGACTCGAGCAGTCTTGAATCCAATTGTATTTACTAAACTGATTTTTAGAATAAATAATTAAACTAACACTCGATCGTCATTCTTCACACAAGGAATCTACAATTAGGTAATATCGAACCAAGTGCTGACCTGGAGGCATTCCTCCTGGTCATGACACTTAACTTATGTATATATTTTGTATTTACGAGTTCGAACCGAACACAGTTGGTTTTTTTTTATGTATTATTAAACGTTTTTATTAATTCCAATAAAGGAAGAACTAGAGCCTTTGGATTATTACTGGGTCGTATAATGGACTTCGAAGTTGAATTGTCTATTATTATTATTATTATATATTTCTATATTGTCAAGTTCAGGACTTATAATATTTTAATTTTTCAGGGTTTGATTTTTAAATTTTACACTTAACTTTTGGGGTATAGTTTTATATTAACAATATTATATTAATGTCGTAAGTGTTATTGTGTTCGATTACTTGCAAACATAAGTTTGATTATTGTGGGAAAAATATTTGTCATGCATTGTTTCGGTTAGTACGTTACTTTTTCCGTCTGTGTATGGTATTATTTCAAAAACTGGTGTTAAGCTTATTTCTCTTGGAATGTGGGATATTATCAGAATTTCGTTCGTATCAGATTTAAGCCAAGCTGAAGTTTTAATATTAAGAAGTTTGACGTGGATTAATGAATCGTGTTTTAAAAGTTTTGGATTAAAGATACCTAAGCGTGTCAGTTGCTAACCAAGCTCTATGTCTTCAATGTATTCAGTAAATTGTTGTAAGTTGAAAAATGTTAAATCTATCACTTGTTCTCCTTCAATGTTATGATTTAAATGATTGGTCAATTCGATTCCTTGGTTAATGATTATATTGCGTGGTTAAGTTCGCTTATTTGTGCATTATTTTTAGAGATGTCGGCTATTTGTTGTTGTAATTCTTCCTTATTTTCTTGATCGATAGTACCGAATAAGTATTTGTAAATTGTTCCCATTAAGTAAAGAAGACCGCGTTTACTACGTTTTACAATTCTTATACCGTTTATTTATATTTTAAGTGTTTCTAATAGATACTGTATTTGTGGTAATTTATTAAAAGGTTAAGTTTGTTTAATAAGTTCTTCATAAGTATTTTCGGTTTTAGTTAAATTAATAGATGAGTAATGATATTCGTGCTGTATAGGTAAATCTATTAATCCGGAGATGAAAGATTAGGTATCCGAATAGGAGTTTCTTCTAGGTATTGTGTGTTAATTGTCGATAGGAGACATAATATGAGTATCATGATCGGGAGTGGAATTATCGTTATTATATTTACTTTTATTAATTTCCTTTTTCTTTTTAAACTTAGATTTATAGTGTATTATCTTTTTACCTCTATTTGTATCCTCAAAATGATTATAATCTATTTGACTTAAATTTCCTGACTTTTTGAATGGGTTAGTCGTTTTTGATCTAACTAGAGGGGATTCTTTGAAGTCTGTCATTAGGTTTGTCAATTTTGTTTACTTTATTTTGTTGAGTGTCATAGGCAGGGGTATCCTGCAAAAATGAAGATGTCTGTCGGGATGTGTTTTGTGATTGCAAAGTATTTTTTAAATTTTGTGAACTGGTTTTCAGGTCCATTTTCACTTGTTATTATTCTTAATTTTTCATTAACGGTTTTATGAAATCGCTCAATGTCAGAAATTCGATTTTTACTTGTTGTTACATTTAGACTCCATCTGATTCTAACCAAAGTTTAAGTGCAATGCACATAAAGGCGGAGTCTTTGTCGGCTTTTATTTCTGTGGGCTTACCCATATTTGTTGAATATGCGTAAAATAGCTCTTTTAGCTTCAAGTCAATCTCTACTCTTTACTTCTATCAGGGAGGCGTATTTAGAATAAATGTCAATACATGAAAGGAAACCCATGACATACTTGTCTCTGGGTTTAAAGGTTTCTGGGGTTAATTTTATGTTTCTATGTCCAGTTTTAGCGATGTTAAAGATTTCACATTCGTTTATGATGTATTGGATAAGTTTTTTTTATAATCAGGGTAATAGTAATTACTGAACTGAAGTGTGAGCTTTTCTATACCAGGGTGTAATAATTCTTTATGTGTTTTGAGAATGATTTCCTTGAATTGGGCGTATGGTTGAATGTTTATTAGTTTACTAATGGTTTTCATAGTTTTAGTGAAACTGTTGGAGTCTACGACTAATAGAAATTCTAGAATCACTTATCTTTGGCACAATCCCAATTGGAGAACAGTCGGGGGAATTAGATTTCCCAATTATTTTTTGTTCTATCAATTCGTTAATTTGCTTGTTGACTTCTTGATCAAATCATTGGGGGTATTTATATGGTTTTTTATAGATAGGGTCTTTTTGTTTTGCATGAATAGAATGTTTAATCGTACTTGTAAAAGTCAAATTTTCACATTCTTTGTACTGAATATCACTGTATTCAAGCAAATCGTGGGAAAGTTGTACCCTTTCTTCTGTATTTAGATGTTGTAATCTGAATACGTTAGATTCTCTTTACTCGTCGTCTTAGGCGTAGTTAGAGGATGTTACTAGTAGGGTTTCTTCTATGTAAGGGGTAATAAAAGGGTTTAAGAGGGTTTGTGAATATAAAATGTTTGTTTAGAGGGACAAAGTTTGCTTGAATGCAATGAAACGCTTTGGTTCAATGTTATAATGCCATTAATAGTGTGGACTTTTACTTTAGAAGGTTTGATTGGGAAATTAAAGAAATTTTGTTTCATAATATTAATAGACGAACCAGTGTCTACTAAGCATTTGAGAGTAATATTATTCATTGTGATTTTTAAGAATGGGTTTCCTCTTCCTCTGAATCGCTTTCTGATTCCGAGGCTGCTTGAAGAAAAATTTCGCATCCTGTGTCCATTCTGTATTGGACACTAGCACTTTCTCTCTGTCGTTTGACGGGAGGGTTTGGTGCACTATTACTTCTTTCTTGAAAATTTAAAGGATTCTGGGCTCTACCTGTATTCAGTTTTTGTGTGAGTTCGCTTTCTAACCTTGGCTTTGGCTCGCAGGGTCTTGGGGTCGTGCTTGGATTTGATTGATTTGTATTATGCATAGCATTGTTCACGAAGTTTTAATAGTTTTTTTTATTGCCGGGAAAATTTAGCTTTTCATTGTCGTGTAAGAGTTGGAGGACACACTGCGGTGAGCTAATAAGTTAAGGTAGTTGCAATTGTGAAACATTGAATCCTTTCAGAATAAAACGTGTTCTACTACCACGGATTAGTCTGCCCTTTCTTTCGGGAACCAATGTGTGGGGTAGCCGTTTAAGGCAACTCACTGGACGCACGACGACAACCTTTTATTCGCAGTCCTAGGGCGACTGCAGGGGCAACTTGCGCTGGAATGACGGTTTAGACGGCCAGCTAGAGAGTTGCCGGAGCTGGAGTGACGGTTTAGACGGCCAGCGATGAGGATTTGTGTGAGCGCAGCCAGCGCTACGTACCGGCAGAGGAGTCGCAGCCAGCGACAGTGGCGTCGCAGTCAGCGACATAGAGGGACGCAGCCAGCGTCGAACGCCGGTACGAACGGGTCGCAGCCAGCGACAAGGAGACGCAAGAAGCGTCATTTGTGGAGACCGTCTGGAAAGAGGAGCTCCGCGTGAAGCGGGAGCGCCCATGCAGAGGAATTTGAGCTGCGTTGACGCCGAAGGAGGCCGTCTGTTCTCCTTCTGTTCCGTCTACTGCCGGTTACGCTGTACGGAGCGGGGCGAAAGGTGGATACGTATGCGCTCCTAGATGAGGGATCCTCCGTCACGATGATCGATGACGAACTACGAAGGGATCTTGAAGTGCGAGGAGAGCGTCGGCAGCTAAATATCAAATGGTTTGGAGGTAAGGCAACCAGAGAGCCTACCAACGTGGTGAGTCTGAAGATAAGTGGAGTTGGAAAGCCCACTCGCCATGTATTGAGGAATGTTACTGCCGTTTCCAGCTTGAGTTTACCGATGCAGACATTGAGCCGACGAGATGTCCAGCGCGTGCACAGGGATGCGCGTCTGCCGATGAAGCCTTACAGCAACGTGGTGCCGAAGCTGCTCATCGGCCTGGATCACGGAAATCTGGGGTTGCCACTTAGGACGAGGCGGTTCGCTCGAGAGGGACCGTATGCGGCCGCAACCGAGCTGGGCTGGGCTGTGTTTGGGCCTGTAAGTGGGCAACCGACCACGCCGTCACCGAGGTCCTGCCTGCTTGCCGTGTCAGTGGATGACGCGATGGAGAAGATGGTGAAGGACTATTTCGACATGGAGAACTTTGGAGTGAAGACCGCGCCGCCGGTCGCAGCCAGCGACGATGTTCGGGCTCAAAGGATACTCGAAGACACCACGGTGAAAGTGGGGCGTCGCTACCAGACGGGATTACTCTGGAAGGACGACCACGCTGTGCTGCCACCGAGCTATGAGATGGCGTACAGGAGGCTGGTCAACGTCGAGAAGAAGATGAAGCGCAACAAGCCGATGGCGCAGGAATACGATCGGATCATAAAGGATTACGTGTCTAAAGGATAAGCGAGGATTCTGCAGCCGGAGGAGGTCGCGGTAAGGAGCGATCGCCTATGGTATTTGCCACATTTTGGTGTCGAAAACCCAAACAAGCCCGGCAAGGTACGGCTTGTGTTTGATGCTGCAGCCAAAGTTGGAGGAACCTCGCTAAGCTCGGTTCTGGACAAAGGGCCTCAGCACTATAAGCCTTTGCCAGCTGTGCTCTTTCATTTCAGAGAGGGAGCCGTCGGAGTCTGCGGTGACATTAAGGAGATGTTCCACCAAGTGCTGATCCGACCCGAGGATAGATGTTCCCAACGATTCCTCTGGAGAGATGGCGACGACGAGCGAGATCCGGATGTCTATGAGATGAACGTAATGACGTTTGGAGCAGCCTGCTCGCCGAGCGCTGCGCATTACGTGAAGACTATGAATGCCCTGAAGTATCGGAATTCGGATCCGAGAGCGGTCAAGGCCATCACCGACTACCTTTATGTAGACGACTATGTGGACAGTTTCGCTACAGAGAGCGAGGCTATCAGCGTATCTACCCGAGTGAAGGAGATACACAAGGATGCTGGATTCGAATTATGCCAGTTTTCATCCAGCTCACCCACCGTGGAGACGGCTTTAGGACGTGGTCGAGTCAAGAGCGTTGGATGGGGTGAGGCTGAAGAGAAGATCCTTGGAATGCGTTGGCAAGTAGCAACAGATGACTTCAGATTTAACGTGGAGTATCATCGAGTGCCAAGCAGCGTCCTGAGTGGAGATCGTGTCCCTACGAAGAGGGAATATTTGAGCCTGGTGATGTCAACGTTTGATCCCCTGGGATTCCTGTGCTGCCTCATGGTTACATCGAAGCTGCTGCTGCGAGAGATTTGGAGGCAGAAGATCCAGTGGGACGAACCACTACCGGAGGAGCTAAGCAAAGCCTTTGCGATTTGGCGCAAAGAGATGGACGCTGTGGGACAGTTCCGATGTCCGCGCCATTATTTTGGGCGTGGAGCAGTCCGGGCCGTAGAGTTGCACGTCTTCGTGGATGCTAGTCAGGCAGCATTCGCGGCGGTGGCCTATTGGAGGGTCACATACGAGGACGACGACGTGCAGGTGAGCTTCGTGAGTGCGAGGACGAAGTGTGCCCCAATGAGAACGATGACGATCCCACGGCTGGAGCTGCAGGAAGCAGTTCTTGGAACCAGGCTGATGAACACTGTCAAGGAGGAGCACAGTGTGGTCATCACGGACCTGGTGTTATGGACGGACTCTAAGACGGTGCTGAGATGGATCGGCAGCACCCACCGCCGGTATAAGCAGTTTGTTGGCAACCGAGTGGCGGAGATTTTGGAGTCGTCGAAGGTTTCCCAATGGAGATGGGTGCCTACAGCTGAGAATGCGGCTGCTGATGCGACGCGGTCGCAGAAAGGAGTCGACCTTAGCTAGGAATCAAGGTGGCTAAGAGGACCTGCATTTTTGAGGCAGCCAGCAGCCAGCTGGCCGGGGCCTGAGGAAGGAACTGAGCGTGTTCCAGATGCCCCTGATGAAGAAGAGATGCCCAGTGAGTTTGCATTAGTTGCGGTAGACGATTTTGTTATTCCGTTTCAGAGATTCTCGAGCTTCAGTCGCCTGGTGAGGACCACAGCCTGGGTCCTACGGTTTGCGCGCTGGTGCCGCAAACAGCGAAACGAGCTCGAGGAATACGGCCTTACTGCAGCAGAATGTAAGGCCGCGGAGAACCTGTTGGTCAGACAGGCACAATTGGAGTCGTTCCCCGACGAGATGAGGTCGGCGGAAACTGAACAGGACGTCGCTAGATTGAGCGACATTCGAGGGTTGGTGCCCTACCTAGACGAGGACGGGATTCTGCGAGCTTACGGCAGAATTGATGCCGCACTGTGCATGCCGTACAGTGCGAGGAGGCCCGTATTACTGTCACACAGGCACAGTCTGACAGAGCTGATTGTGAGAGACTTCCACGCCAGGATGAAGCATCAAAATGTGGATGCTACGATTGCGAAGATCCGGACAAAGTTCTGGGTCACAAAGATGAGGCGTGTGATGTGGAGATTCATCTCATCGTGCAACGAGTGGAAGTTGCAGCGAGCGCGGCCGATGCCGCCGATAATGGGACCCCATCCGGAAGACAGACTGGATGCGGGTGGATGGCCATTCAAATACACAGGACTGGACTACTTTGGGCTACTGTGGTGACTGTGTCCCGTCACAAGGAGAAGCGTTGGGTCGCCTTGTTTACGTGTTTGATTCACCTGGAGCTGGCGCATGACCTGTCGACGGATTCCTGCCTAATTGCGTATATAGAATGCGCAGCGATAACAGCAAGAACTTCGTGGGAGCTGACAGGGAAGCCAGGCGCTTTGGCGACGTATTCGAGATGGAGAAGCTTCAGAGAGAGTTGTCAAGCAGAAGCATTGAATGGGTTTTTAATTGTCCAGCGAAGCCGTCTGAGGGCGGAGTTTGGGAGCGCATGGTGCAGTGCGTCAAGAGAGTACTGCGTCATACCAAAGACCCTAGAATAACAAGATGCGTAACGGCCATACATTGGTTTGGCACTATGCAGCCACTTTTTTGGTGACGGCCAAAATTACTCTCTTTCCGCTCACTCCCGCTGAGAGCGTAAGAAACCTAAAAATATAATTTGCTTGCTTGTGTGAGTAAAAACAAGAGACGAGAACGCGTATGAGTGTGCGTGTTGTGCTAGAAGACGATTTTCGGGCCGAAATCAATTCTGATCGAAGAAATGAATTTACATTGTATATTAGGGTAGTTTTTGCCAATTTCGTAGCAATATGATAAAATAAAATAATTATTAAAAATTCACGCCCTGACTATTATAATTTTAAAGCTTTTTAAATTTGTTTGTTAAAATCGCCGCTCGAATTAGCTACCGTTTACACATTTATATTTATGTTTAATTCTAATTTGTCTCTCATCTGACAATTTTTTAAAAGCGAAATATTTTTTTTGAAACACTTTTAATGTTAATGTTCCATCATATTAAGTCAAATGACTTAATAAATATAGTAAATAATTAAATATGATAACTGTTTATTGCAAAAGTCATATCAAAGACACTAGAATTATTCTAGTGTCTTTGCTTTGTTCATATCTTGAAGCACGAAGTACGGACACAAGCACTCAACAATCATTGCCTTATTAATTTTTCACACGCCGCAAGATGAATACTCTAATGACAAATATTCTAATATAAAGCCATTTTTGAAATTTATTTTTGTGATAATATGTACATAGATTTGGCTATTTCTAATCTATTTTCAATTAATAATAACGTTAGGGCAATGCAAAACAAGAATTTTTCGCATGGTGCCAATTGATCAAAAATAATATAGATTTAAAGTCTAAGAACTTCTGAGGTGAAGGGCATATTTTGTCAAATTTACAATGCATGAGCATACGTGTGCACACATACAGTTGTCTGCTATCACTTTGTGCGTTGAAAAGAGCTGTTCGCTGTAGCGCTCTTCGCTCTCTCGCTCTCTAACAAAAATTCGAGAGAGCCTGGAGCCACCTCTAGAGCCACGTCCAAAAAATCGTGTGCCAAAAAATCGTATGGCGTTACGCATCTTGTTATTCTAGGGTCTTTGGTCATACCCTGAAGAAAGTTGCGCCGAGGGACCATGTATTGGAGAGTTTCCTGATTGAGGCGGAGAATATTGTAAACTCGCGTCCGCTCACCCACTTGCCTGTGGATGCGAACCAGGAGGCGCCGTTGACGCCAAACGATCTTATCAAGGGAGTAGCCAATCTGCCGGATACGCCTGGATTGGATGCGGAGCTGCCCAAGGAGGGTACTACGAGGAAGCAGTGGAGGATTGCTCGCCTGCTACGAGACCGTTTCTGGTGGAGGTGGGTCATGGAGTACCTGCCTACGCTTGTGCGCCGCGAGAATTGGTGCCGCCGAACGGAGCCCATCCACCAGGGTGATGTGGTCTTCGTCTGCGATCCTGCCTTGGCCCGACGAGAGTGTCGCAAGGGCATCGTGGAGGAGATCTACAGCGGAGCTGATGGAGTCGTCAGACGCGCTAAGGTGCGCGTGAACGACAACGGCCTATCTAGGACAATGATGCAACCAGTCTCTAAACTTGCAGTTTTGGATTTGAGTGAAGCGGTTCTTCACGGGGTCGGGGATGTCGCGGATCGAATATTGTTATCGATAGGCTCTAGTTAGTATTTTTGAGAAGTCCGAATGTGGAAGGATTTGTAAGCCCATATGTGTCTGGGCACATTGTTTTTGGCCATTGTAAATTGCCGGGAAAATTTAGCTTTTCATTGTCGTGTAAGAGTTGGAGGACACACTGCGGTGAGCTAATAAGTTAAGTTAGTTGCAATTGTGAAACATTGAATTCTTCCAGAATAAAACGTGTTCTACTACCACGGATTAGTCTGCCCTTTCTTTCGGGAACCAATGCGTGGGGTAGCCGTTTAAGGCAACTCCCTGTGACGCACGACGAGTGCCAGCAATTAGCGATAAGATAAGATAAATAACCAAACTTAAAGTAAACACGGCTTCCGCCTGGAGACCAAGCCATGATCAACTTATTACGCTTCAATCGAACTGCATCAGCCAGCAAATTTCAATTCCACAATGCAGTGAAAAAATTTCAGCATTAAGCTTTTATTCTAATCATAATTGAAAGTTTAAAAAGTTTCTAAAGAAAAGCTTCTGGCGGCGGTTGATTGGATAAGCATTAAGAATCATAAGATCAGTCTGATTCGGGACAAGATCGATAATGGTTTCCAATTAAGGATAAGCAAAAAAACCAGCATCGTGTAATAGTGTAAGTGAAAGGGTTTATCAATAAAAAAAATATTAATTTGACGGAGCGTAGATTTAATCCAAATTGTGAAGCGAGTCCGTGTAGTTTTCCTCTTTTTGATTCTTGCCGCTGCGTGTGTGTGCTTTTCCTCGTTCTCTTCTCGATAGCCACGCACGGCCACACTACTATCAGGGCAACACTCGATCTTAATGTTATTGAAATCTCACAATCGATTACAACTCGTCCTATCGATAAGTCTCGTGAACAGTTGACCATCGATAGGGCGCCTATCTCAAAATATCATTCCCTTCTCCGACACGGCCATTCTGATAAATTACACGCCCTCGTGTATGAGCTACCCTCTGTAATAAATCAACCTTCAGTTGTACTTTTAATGTGATAATCTTATTCATTTCTTAGAATTCTTCAATTTCTTGACTATTTCGTTCATTTAAGCAATTTCTTTTCAAATCAAAATTTTATTAATTTTCCTTCTTTCATCTCGTCTTTACTTATTCTATTTTCTCATTTTCTTTTCTCATTTTCGTCTCTTATTTTCTTCTCTCATTTTCTTTTCTCATTTTCCTCTCTTATTTTCTTCTCTCATTTTCTTTTCTCATTTTCGTCTCTTATTTTCTTCTCTCATTTTCTTTTCTCATTTTCTAACAACATTATCATTTTACCACTCAGGGTCAGGTACCGCCACGTAGCCATCGATAAACTGTGTACTTCCATACTCCTTCCGCCTACTGTCTCTTTCAACACTTTCCATTTCATATCTTTCAACAACTTCACTTACTGTCTCTTTCAACAGTTTCCATACCATTTCTTTCAACAACTTCTCTTACTGTCTCTTTCAACAGTTTACTTATCATCTCTTTCATCAACATTACTACTGTCTCTTTCAACAGTTTACATTTCATCTCTTTCATCAACATCACTACTGTCTCTTTCAACAGTTTCACCTGGCGGGCTAACATCGATCTCCAGCTCGCTTGGCACCTGCCCATCTGGCAATCTTCTTAATCTCTCATGCGCATACTTATACCGCCTATTACTTTTCAAACTCTTTAAAGTATATCTGTCATTATCCAATACCTCAATAATCTCAAATGGTCCTCTATATTTAGCATCTAACTTAGTCTGGTTTCTCTCACTATTATTTAGCAACACAAAATCTCCAACACTGAATTTTACTATCTTAGCTCTGTCTTTATCAAATCTTTCCTTCTCATACATTCCTGATCTTTCTATATTCTCTAAAGCTTGGGTTCTTATCTTAGTCAGATCTATTTCAGTTTCTGGTTCATGAATGGGAACAAGGCCTAAAGGTCGAGCAACCTTTCCCATTAATAATTCTAATGGACTCGCTTTTGTTATCTTATTAGCAGTACAATTAATAGCTAATTGCACGTCAACCAATGCCACGATCGAGAACTCATTTCAACAGCTGTTAATAAATTTTTCAAGGTACTCATAACTCTCTCAACCTGGCCATTACCTCGGCTTGCTCCTGTTGCTATCAAATGTAATTTTATCTTTTGTGAAGAGCAAAATTCAACGAACTTAGCACCTGTAAAACTTCTTCCCTGATCAGCCACAATACGAATAGGGACTCCGAACAACGAAATTGCTGATTTTAACGCCATTACACAGCTTTCTGCACTTAATGTGAACGTGTGGTAGAGATAAACATACTTGGTAAATGCATCTATCTGTACAATAACATATTCTTTACGATCGCTTTTACCACTAAGCTTGCCTGATATGTCTATGTGAACAGTATGCCACGGAATGTTTACTTTGGGAATAGGATGTAATTCCATTTGTAATTTTCCAGAAGATGATTTGGACCCTCGGCAGGTTATACAATTTTCAACAAATCTTCGAACGTATTTGGCCATGCCCTCAAACCAATAGTAATCGTAAACCTTGTCAAGTGTTTTCTCCCAGCCCAGATGCATTATGGATTCATGTACTTGGTTAATAACTGACCATCTAAATCCACGAGGCACCACTGGCAAACATAGGGTCTTGCCATTTCTTTGTATGATTCTATACAAAACTCCAGCTCTCAAATCATATGTCTTAGCCAAATCAAATGGACATTCATCATTGTTCAGCTTGGCAACGATTTCTACGATATCTTGATCTTTCTGTTGCTCTGCACAAATCCAATCCTCAGATACTTCAGTTAAGTCGATTCGCTTTTCAACAACTTTCGCATATTCAGGGGAATTTTCCGGAGGAAGTGGATTTCTGGAAAAGAAATCAGCATGAGCCATACGCTTGCCTTCTCTATACTGTATGTCAAAATCGAATGTCTGTAAATAAGCCCACCAGCGATAGACTCTAGGCAACAACTCAATCTTATTTCGTGGTGATTTTAAAGAATTACAATCAGTGAATATTACAAACTTTCTGCCATGTAAGTAGTGCCGGAAATGCTTGACTGCATTTACCACCGCAAGAGTTTCCAACTCATACGAAGTATATTTAGATTCGCATACACTTGTTGTCTTACTGTAGTATTCCACTACATACGGTTTATTTTCAATTCTGTGCAAGAGTATAGCACCATATCCGATTGCACTCGCATCGGTGTGTAACTCTATTGGATGTTGCGGGTCAAAGATACTCAAAACTGGTTTATTAGTAAGAATGTGAATAATTTTTCTACGAATTTCCTCATGTTCTATATTCCACTCAAATTTATTTTTCTCTGAGGTGAGAAAATATAAAAGCTTCATTAGCTGTGAAAATCCTGGAACAAACTGACGAAAGTACGATGCTAACCCAATGAACTGTCTCAATGTAGTCACTGACCTAGGAGGTGGCAAGGCATTCAAAGATTCTACTTTGCGAGTATTTGGACTAATCTCACCTGCTCGTACTTCGAATCCTAAATATTGGACAGAAGTCCTCAGAAAGAAGCATTTTTCAAAATTGAATGAAAATTGGTTGGAGCTACAATCATTATGTCGTCCATATACACAATGACATACGAATAAGCGACCCCGCCTAATGCCTTTATAACTGCTCTTTGAAAGAGTGATGGCGCATTCTTAAGTCCAAATGGCATCGACAGGAACTCATATTGGCCGTCAGGGGTGACAAATGCCGTGTACTCGACAGAGTTCGGATGCATAGGAACCTGATAATAGCCACTTGCCATGTCCAAGCAGGTAAAGAACTTTGCACCGCGCAACCTGGCTATCTGATCAGATATTAAAGGCAACGGAAACTTGTCAGCTACTGTATTCGAATTCAATTCTCTATAAACCACACAAAGCCTAGCTGATCCATTCTTCTTCTTCACCAATAGAACAGGGCCCGCAAAAGGGGAGCTACTCGGTCTGATAACTTTGCAATCTAATAATTCTTGAACTTTGTTTCGAACCACATCTCTCTCACTGGGGCTCAATCTATATGGTCTTCTCTGTACCGTTTTTGTCTCATCAATCAATCGAATTTTCATTTCTCCCGAATTTACGCGAGTCTGAGGCGTTCCCTGTATAAAAGAATCTGAGTAGGATTCCAACAATGTTGTTATTTCATTTTGGTTTTCACCGCATACATTGTTTTCTATTATTTCGAATGAGTTTTCTATGAACTTAAAGCACGAATTAACAGTTTTTGTTTCATTCTTAATTATTTCTACTCTTTTACAGTGTCTAACAATACGCACCTGACAAAGTGGATTAAGTGAAATTAGTTTTCGCGGTAATAAACTTATGGACAAGACCAGAATACTGGCACACATAGCAAATAGTGACCCCCCAAGTCACTAACAGTGAAATAATAGTGAAACGAAAACATTTTCATTCAAAAATACAAAGTTAAGTTTCTCGAACTGGGGCTCCGCTGCCCAGCTGCCACGCGATCGCACAAACAGCTGTTTGAGAGCTTAAAGCTTTCTATCCCAGGGTTCAAGTTTTGGCTAGAACCCTGGTGATTTGGTGCACACTTCAATATGAACACTTTAAATGAAACCGCTGCGGCTGATGAATCGTTAGACACTGCGTTTCTCTCGAGCCCCCAATGTGCTGCCCCGCAGCGCTTTCAAAAAATAAAGCGAAAGTCTCGTGCTTCTCCGGAGACTGAAAGGAAAAAACCCAAATCAACCATCGGCAAACAAGGGGAAAACCCTTCGGCTACAGAACCTAGATATGGCGGCAATTCAAACCGATTTGGTTTACTTGCGCATCTCACAGCTGACAAACAAGTAGGCAATGAAATTGGCGATCTGTATGACCAGCCCAGTACCAGTCATCAAGCTGCAATTGCTGCCACTAAGCGGGATGCAGCCTCCGCTGGTACCACTAGCTCAGCCAAAAGAGCGCAGTCCAAACCACCTCCTATAGTAATGGAGGGAGTGGACGACGTATACCTGATGATGCAGAGCATCGAAAATATAGTGGACCTAGAAAAGATTGAGGCTAGGGCGTCAATGAGCGGTGTCCTAAGGCTTTACGCGGCTGACGCTAATACATTTCGCACCATAGTGAACTGGCTCGAGATCGAAGAGTATGAGTTCCACTGCTACCAGCTTAAAGAGGACAGGCCTTACAGGGTATGCGTGAAAGGCCTGCACCACAGTACGCTACATCACCAAATCAAGGATGAGCTGGAAAAGATCGGGCACAAGGTTCTCGATATTCACACACCGCTTAGGCGAAACGAACCGGGTACCTCAAAAGCGTCGCCAGTCAATATGTTCTTCCTAAATATTGCTGCTGCGGCAAACAATAAGGAGATCCTGGCGGTAAAGGCACTATGCCATATGAGAGTAGTTATTGAGCCTCTCCGCAAGCGTAACGCTATTGTCCAGTGCCATCGTTGTCAGCAGATTGGCCACACAGCCAAATACTGCCGTAAGGCCCACATTTGTGTGAAATGTGCCGGCGAACACCCAGCCAAGGACTGTACCAGGCCACGCATCGAGCTGTGCACTTGCTACAACTGTGGCGGCCAGCATCCTGCAAACTATAAAGGTTGCAGCAAGCTACAAGCGTTCCTGCAGCGATCCAGACCCAGAAGTGGAGTGGCTGGAAGAACAGAAGTAAGCGATCGACCAACTCCACGGGGCTTAGCTGGAGGTAAGGAGATCCCCTCTTCTCGAGGCGGAATATCTTATGCAGATGTGGCTAGAGGGTCCATTCACCACAAGCAACCAATGAGCCTGACGCACCAGCAACAGAAGCAACAGCAACAGCCCTATGATGGAAGCCCCAGTCGTCAAAGGAGCCGCAGCCGGACAAGGGCGTCTAGGGGTACACTCCAGCGCTCGACGGATGCTAGCAGCAGCATTGAAGCCATCCTGCAGACGCTTAATGAGAACATTAATTCTTTGCGCTCGATTCAAGAGAAGCAAATGGAATTAATGATGATGATGATGAAGCAACAGCAACAACAGTCACATCAGCAGGGGCAGATTATCAATCTGCTCACTGCTCTCCAAGCGCGTCAAGCGCCATAATGATGCCGCTGCGCATCCTAGTGTATCACGCCGACGGCGTATCCACGAAGTTGCCTGAAGTAGAGTGCTTCGTGCGACGTCACGAAATCGATGTATTACTGCTCAGCGAGACACACTGCAAGGGGGCAGAGACGCCTAAGCTATTCGGATTTGTAGCCTACACTGCCAATGATCCGAGTGGTGGCAACGCCAAAGGCGGAGCAGCTATCTTAATCAAAAATAGCCTTGCCCACTTTCCGCTAACACCAATAGCCACTGCCAAGGTGCAACTTGCGCCGGCGGTTATTGAAACGGCACTTGGTCCTATAAGCTTTGGAGCGGTCTACTGCCCACCGAGATTTGCATGGACTACGGACGAGTTTAAGGACATTTTGGAAGAGTTCCAGACGAAGTTCATTGTTGCAGGCGATTGGAACGCGTCCCACTGGCTCTGGGGTGCGGGAAGGAGCAACCAAAGAGGCATTGCATTAGCGAATCTCGTCCTAAATTCGGAGGTGGACTCGCTAGCAACAGGAGGACCAACAAGATACCCGTACGGCTGTAGAGGCTCACCAGGGTACATCGATTTTGCACTGACAAAGGGTGTGCTGGGCATCCACGCTAACATAAGTGCGGTTGTTGAGCTTAGCTCCGACCACCTGCCTCTGGTAATTACGCTGGATGCGGGGGCAATATCCTACCCTAAGATGGAGCGGCTTATCACTAGGCGTACTAACCTGGAGGTATTCCAATCGCAACTGGAGTCCACACTGCCCCTCAACACTGCCATAAACTCTGGACAGGACGTTGATGATGCTATCGAACTGCTCACCAACAATATCAAGTCAGCAGCTAGATTGGCAACTCGCAGCATATCTCGGCAGCCCGCGGCAGATCGAATCCCAATACCCAGGGAGATCCTGCTGCTTATAGCTGAGAAGAGGCGCTTACGCACTAGGTGGATGAGGTCTCGGCACCCGTCGGACAAAACGGAATGGAACCGAGCTCTGAGTAGGCTCCGATGCGCGTTGGTGCTGCACAAAGCCGCATGGTTCGACGAAAGGCTTGCCAATACCGGAGTCGAAAGCGAAGCGACGCATTCGCTGTGGAAGGCCACGCGCGCAATCAAAAGGCGTTGCACGAGGAAGGCGCCTCTAGTCGATAGCAACGGGACATGGTGTCGGACCGACTTGGGACAAGCGGAGGTATTCGCTGCGCACCTCGCCGAGCGATTTCAACCATTCAAGCTTGCCAGCCTGCAACAGGTTGAAGAAACTCAGGACCAGCTGAACCAAGCGCTTCAAATGGATATGCCAATCACGCCGTTTGAACCCTGCGAGGTAGCCGAAGTCATTGTGCGCCAGAGTAACAACAAAGCACCTGGACATGACGTCATCTGCAACGCCACATTGAAGGCCCTGCCCAGACAAGCGATCCTCTACATAACGTTGGTTTTCAACGCTATTGTGAGGTTGCAATACTTCCCTTATCAGTGGAAGCTCGGGATAATCTCCATGATCCACGAACCTGGCAAGCCGGAAAGGGAGCCCGCCTCCTACCGGCCGATCAGTCTCCTCCCTTCAATTTCGAAGGTGTTTGAGAGACTGATTGCTGTCCGGATTGTAAGGATTATGGAAGCCCAGGGGATTACCCCTGAGCACCAGTTCGGTTTCCGTGCTGGCCACTGTACTGTCGAGCAGCTCCATCGAGTCGTCGAGCAAATTCTGACTGCCTACGACAGTAAGGAATATTGTAACAGCCTCTTCTTGGACATTCGAGAAGCGTTTGATCGAGTGTGGCACATTGGACTCCAACTGAAAATCAAGCAGACGCTGCCTGCTCCATATTTTGGGTTGCTGAAATCGTACCTGGAAGGAAGGAGGTTCGCTGTGCGCTTTCATTCAGCAATTTCCACCGAGCACAACGTGGCAGCTGGTGTTCCACAAGGTAGTGTCCTCGGCCCCCTGCTCTACTGCCTGTATAGCCACGACATGCCGCAGCCAGATGTAAGCCTTTACGGGAAATCTATGTTGGCCACATTTGCCGATGACGTGTGCGTCATCTACAGGTCCCGATGCGAGCACGACGCAGCCGATGGTATCCAGGACTTTGCATACCGGTTCTCGGAATGGGCAAGACGATGGAATATTGGCATCAATAGCAGTAAATCCAACAACGTCTGCTTCACTTTAAAGCGGAGAACGCCACCGCCCGTCTACATCGAGGAAGTCCCCGTACCACAGCCGAACGCAGCAAAGTACCTTGGAGTGCTTCTGGATCGCAGACTCACATTTTCCAAGCATGTGACCGACATCAGAACGCGCCTACGTGCTAAGGTGGCGAAGCACTACTGGCTACTTTCTTCGCGCAGTAAATTGTCGCTATCCAACAAGCTGACAATTTACAAACAGATCCTAGCACCAAACTGGAAGTATGGGTGCCAAATCTGGGGCTTAGCCTGCGACAGCCACATCAAAAGGATCCAGGCTATTCAAAATAAGGTAGCAAGACTCATCACCGGCTGCGAGTGGTTTGTTCGAAACACCACCCTGCACAGAGACCTGAAACTCGCAACGGTATTTGACGAAATAAACAAGCACTCGAGCAGATACCATGACAGGCTGGAGCGCCACAGAAATCGGCTGGCCAGCGCTTTAAACAGATCTCGCCCACCAAGGAGGCTCAATAGAAGGCAACCGAGGGATCTCATTACCCGATCTCCTTTGACAAGGGTCCGCAGAAGCTGACGCTTATCTTAAATCCTATTTGTAATATGTGATTGTTATGTAATTGTAGTTAAATTACTGTAAATTTGAAAAAGCTAACTATAGTTAGCCGGCGAGCCCAAATGGGCTGAATTAATAGATAAGAAGGACACAAAGGGGCTTCAAGACTTCCCCGTATGCCTTAATAAATAAATTAAATAAAAAAAAAAAACTCCTTTACAAGACACTACAGCAGCATATCCCTGAGCTAATACTTCTCGTCCTAGTACGATATTATTTGACATACAATCATCTGGTACTACATGAAATATTACATTTAAACTGTTTCTGTCGCGGATCGAATATTGTTGTCGATAGGCTATAGTTAGTATTTTGAGAAGTCCGAATGTGGAAGGATTTGTAAGCCCATATGGTCTGGGCACATTGTTTTTGGCCATTGTAAATTGCCGGGAAAATTTAGCTTTTCATTGTCGTGTAAGAGTTGGAGGACACACTGCGGTGAGCTAATAAGTTAAGTTAGTTGCAATTGTGAAACATTGAATTCTTCCAGAATAAAACGTGTTCTACTACCACGGATTAGTCTGCCCTTTCTTTCGGGAACCAATGCGTGGGGTAGCCGTTTAAGGCAACTCCCTGTGACGCACGACGAGTGCCAGCAATTAGCGATAAGATAAGATAAATAACCAAACTTAAAGTAAACACGGCTTCCGCCTGGAGACCAAGCCATGATCAACTTATTACGCTTCAATCGAACTGCATCAGCCAGCAAATTTCAATTCCACAATGCAGTGAAAAAATTTCAGCATTAAGCTTTTATTCTAATCATAATTGAAAGTTTAAAAAGTTTCTAAAGAAAAGCTTCTGGCGGCGGTTGATTGGATAAGCATTAAGAATCATAAGATCAGTCTGATTCGGGACAAGATCGATAATGGTTTCCAATTAAGGATAAGCAAAAAAACCAGCATCGTGTAATAGTGTAAGTGAAAGGGTTTATCAATAAAAAAAATATTAATTTGACGGAGCGTAGATTTAATCCAAATTGTGAAGCGAGTCCCTGTAGTTTTCCTCTTTTTGATTCTTGCCGCTGCGTGTGTGTGCTTTTCCTCGTTCTCTTCTCGATAGCCACGCACGGCCACACTACTATCAGGGCAACACTCGATCTCAATGTTATTGAAATCTCACAATCGATTACAACTCGTCCTATCGATAAGTCTCGTGAACAGTTGACCATCGATAGGGCGCCTATCTCAAAATATCATTCCCTTCTCCGACACGGCCATTCTGATAAATTACACGCCCTCGTGTATGAGCTACCCTCTGTAATAAATCAACCTTCAGTTGTACTTTTAATGTGATAATCTTATTCATTTCTTAGAATTCTTCAATTTCTTGACTATTTCGTTCATTTAAGCAATTTCTTTTCAAATCAAAATTTTATTAATTTTCCTTCTTTCATCTCGTCTTTACTTATTCTATTTTCTCATTTTCTTTTCTCATTTTCGTCTCTTATTTTCTTCTCTAATTTTCTTTTCTCATTTTCCTCTCTTATTTTCTTCTCTCATTTTCTTTTCTCATTTTCGTCTCTTATTTTCTTCTCTCATTTTCTTTTCTCATTTTCTAACAACATTATCATTTTACCACTCAGGGTCAGGTACCGCCACGTAGCCATCGATAAACTGTGTACTTCCATACTCCTTCCGCCTACTGTCTCTTTCAACACTTTCCATTTCATATCTTTCAACAACTTCACTTACTGTCTCTTTCAACAGTTTCCATACCATTTCTTTCAACAACTTCTCTTACTGTCTCTTTCAACAGTTTACTTATCATCTCTTTCATCAACATTACTACTGTCTCTTTCAACAGTTTACATTACATCTCTTTCAGCAACATCACTACTGTCTCTTTCAACAGTTTACATTTCATCTCTTTCATCAACATCACTACTGTCTCTTTCAACAGTTTCACCTGGCTGGCTAACATCGATCTCCAGCTCGCTTGGCACCTGCCCATCTGGCAATCTTCTTAATCTCTCATGCGCATACTTATACCGCCTATTACTTTTCAAACTCTTTAAAGTATATCTGTCATTATCCAATACCTCAATAATCTCAAATGGTCCTCTATATTTAGCATCTAACTTAGTCTGGTTTCTCTCACTATTATTTAGCAACACAAAATCTCCAACACTGAATTTTACTATCTTAGCTCTGTCTTTATCAAATCTTTCATTCTCATACATTCCTGATCTTTCTATATTCTCTAAAGCTTGGGTTCTTATCTTAGTCAGATCTATTTCAGTTTCTGGTTCATGAATGGGAACAAGGCCTAAAGGTCGAGCAACCTTTCCCATTAATAATTCTAATGGACTCGCTTTTGTTATCTTATTAGCAGTACAATTAATAGCTAATTGCACGTCAACCAATGCCACGATCGAGAACTCATTTCAACAGCTGTTAATAAATTTTTCAAGGTACTCATAACTCTCTCAACCTGGCCATTACCTCGGCTTGCTCCTGTTGCTATCAAATGTAATTTTATCTTTTGTGAAGAGCAAAATTCAACGAACTTAGCACCTGTAAAACTTCTTCCCTGATCAGCCACAATACGAATAGGGACTCCGAACAACGAAATTGCTGATTTTAACGCCATTACACAGCTTTCTGCACTTAATGTGAACGTGTGGTAGAGATAAACATACTTGGTAAATGCATCTATCTGTACAATAACATATTCTTTACGATCGCTTTTACCACTAAGCTTGCCTGATATGTCTATGTGAACAGTATGCCACGGAATGTTTACTTTGGGAATAGGATGTAATTCCATTTGTAATTTTCCAGAAGATGATTTGGACCCTCGGCAGGTTATACAATTTTCAACAAATCTTCGAACGTATTTGGCCATGCCCTCAAACCAATAGTAATCGTAAACCTTGTCAAGTGTTTTCTCCCAGCCCAGATGCATTATGGATTCATGTACTTGGTTAATAACTGACCATCTAAATCCACGAGGCACCACTGGCAAACATAGGGTCTTGCCATTTCTTTGTATGATTCTATACAAAACTCCAGCTCTCAAATCATATGTCTTAGCCAAATCAAATGGACATTCATCATTGTTCAGCTTGGCAACGATTTCTACGATATCTTGATCTTTCTGTTGCTCTGCACAAATCCAATCCTCAGATACTTCAGTTAAGTCGATTCGCTTTTCAACAACTTTCGCATATTCAGGGGAATTTTCCGGAGGAAGTGGATTTCTGGAAAAGAAATCAGCATGAGCCATACGCTTGCCTTCTCTATACTGTATGTCAAAATCGAATGTCTGTAAATAAGCCCATCAGCGATAGACTCTAGGCAACAACTCAATCTTATTTCGTGGTGATTTTAAAGAATTACAATCAGTGAATATTACAAACTTTCTTCCATGTAAGTAGTGCCGGAAATGCTTGACTGCATTTACCACCGCAAGAGTTTCCAACTCATACGAAGTATTCGCATACACTTGTTGTCTTACTGTAGTATTCCACTACATACGGTTTATTTTCAATTCTGTGCAAGAGTATAGCACCATATCCGATTGCACTCGCATCGGTGTGTAACTCTATTGGATATTGCGGGTCAAAGATACTCAAAACTGGTTTATTAGTAAGAATGTGAATAATTTTTCTACGAATTTCCTCATGTTCTATATTCCACTCAAATTTATTTTTCTCTGAGGTGAGAAAATATAAAGGCTTCATTAGCTGTGAAAATCCTGGAACAAACTGACGAAAGTACGATGCTAACCCAATGAACTGTCTCAATGTAGTCACTGACCTAGGAGGTGGCAAGGCATTCAAAGATTCTACTTTGCGAGTATTTGGACTAATCTCACCTGCTCGTACTTCGAATCCTAAATATTGGACAGAAGTCCTCAGAAAGAAGCATTTTTCGGATATTAAAGGCAACGGAAACTTGTCAGCTACTGTATTCGAATTCAATTCTCTATAAACCACACAAAGCCTAGCTGATCCATTCTTCTTCTTCACCAATAGAACAGGGCTCGCAAAAGGGGAGCTACTCGGTCTGATAACTTTGCAATCTAATAATTCTTGAACTTTGTTTCGAACCACATCTCTCTCACTGGGGCTCAATCTATATGGTCTTCTCTGTACCGTTTTTGTCTCATCAATCAATCGAATTTTCATTTCCCCGAATTTACGCGAGTCTGAGGCGTTCCCTGTATAAAAGAATCTGAGTAGGATTCCAACAATGTTGTTATTTCATTTTGGTTTTCACCGCATACATTGTTTTCTATTATTTCGAATGAGTTTTCTATGAACTTAAAGCACGAATTAACAGTTTTTGTTTCATTCTTAATTATTTCTACTCCTTTACAAGACACTACAGCAGCATATCCCTGAGCTAATACTTCTCGTCCTAGTACGATATTATTTGACATACAATCATCTGGTACTACATGAAATATTACATTTAAACTGTTTCTGTCGCGGATCGAATATTGTTGTCGATAGGCTATAGTTAGTATTTTGAGAAGTCCGAATGTGGAAGGATTTGTAAGCCCATATGGTCTGGGCACATTGTTTTTGGCCATTGTAAATTGCCGGGAAAATTTAGCTTTTCATTGTCGTGTAAGAGTTGGAGGACACACTGCGGTGAGCTAATAAGTTAAGGTAGTTGCAATTGTGAAACATTGAATCCTTTCAGAATAAAACGTGTTCTACTACCACGGATTAGTCTGCCCTTTCTTTCGGGAACCAATGTGTGGGGTAGACGTTTAAGGCAACTCCCTGGACGCACGACGACAACCTTTTATTCGCAGTCCTAGGGCGACTGCAGGGGCAACTTGCGCTGGAATGACGGTTTAGACGGCCAGCTAGAGAGTTGCCGGAGCTGGAGTGACGGTTTAGACGGCCAGCGATGAGGATTTGTGTGAGCGCAGCCAGCGCTACGTACCGGCAGAGGAGTCGCAGCCAGCGACAGTGGCGTCGCAGTCAGCGACATAGAGGGACGCAGCCAGCGTCGAACGCCGGTACGAACGGGTCGCAGCCAGCGACAAGGAGACGCAAGAAGCGTCATTTGTGGAGACCGTCTGGAAAGAGGAGCTCCGCGTGAAGCGGGAGCGCCCATGCAGAGGAATTTGAGCTGCGTTGACGCCGAAGGAGGCCGTCTGTTCTCCTTCTGTTCCGTCTACTGCCGGTTACGCTGTACGGAGCGGGGCGAAAGGTGGATACGTATGCGCTCCTAGATGAGGGATCCTCCGTCACGATGATCGATGACGAACTACGAAGGGATCTTGAAGTGCGAGGAGAGCGTCGGCAGCTAAATATCAAATGGTTTGGAGGTAAGGCAACCAGAGAGCCTACCAACGTGGTGAGTCTGAAGATAAGTGGAGTTGGAAAGCCCACTCGCCATGTATTGAGGAATGTTACTGCCGTTTCCAGCTTGAGTTTACCGATGCAGACATTGAGCCGACGAGATGTCCAGCGCGTGCACAGGGATGCGCGTCTGCCGATGAAGCCTTACAGCAACGTGGTGCCGAAGCTGCTCATCGGCCTGGATCACGGAAATCTGGGGTTGCCACTTAGGACGAGGCGGTTCGCTCGAGAGGGACCGTATGCGGCCGCAACCGAGCTGGGCTGGGCTGTGTTTGGGCCTGTAAGTGGGCAACCGACCACGCCGTCACCGAGGTCCTGCCTGCTTGCCGTGTCAGTGGATGACGCGATGGAGAAGATGGTGAAGGACTATTTCGACATGGAGAACTTTGGAGTGAAGACCGCGCCGCCGGTCGCAGCCAGCGACGATGTTCGGGCTCAAAGGATACTCGAAGACACCACGGTGAAAGTGGGGCGTCGCTACCAGACGGGATTACTCTGGAAGGACGACCACGCTGTGCTGCCACCGAGCTATGAGATGGCGTACAGGAGGCTGGTCAACGTCGAGAAGAAGATGAAGCGCAACAAGCCGATGGCGCAGGAATACGATCGGATCATAAAGGATTACGTGTCTAAAGGATAAGCGAGGATTCTGCAGCCGGAGGAGGTCGCGGTAAGGAGCGATCGCCTATGGTATTTGCCACATTTTGGTGTCGAAAACCCAAACAAGCCCGGCAAGGTACGGCTTGTGTTTGATGCTGCAGCCAAAGTTGGAGGAACCTCGCTAAGCTCGGTTCTGGACAAAGGGCCTCAGCACTATAAGCCTTTGCCAGCTGTGCTCTTTCATTTCAGAGAGGGAGCCGTCGGAGTCTGCGGTGACATTAAGGAGATGTTCCACCAAGTGCTGATCCGACCCGAGGATAGATGTTCCCAACGATTCCTCTGGAGAGATGGCGACGACGAGCGAGATCCGGATGTCTATGAGATGAACGTAATGACGTTTGGAGCAGCCTGCTCGCCGTGAAGACTATGAATGCCCTGAAGTATCGGAATTCGGATCCGAGAGCGGTCAAGGCCATCACCGACTACCTTTATGTAGACGACTATGTGGACAGTTTCGCTACAGAGAGCGAGGCTATCAGCGTATCTACCCGAGTGAAGGAGATACACAAGGATGCTGGATTCGAATTATGCCAGTTTTCATCCAGCTCACCCACCGTGGAGACGGCTTTAGGACGTGGTCGAGTCAAGAGCGTTGGATGGGGTGAGGCTGAAGAGAAGATCCTTGGAATGCGTTGGCAAGTAGCAACAGATGACTTCAGATTTAACGTGGAGTATCATCGAGTGCCAAGCAGCGTCCTGAGTGGAGATCGTGTCCCTACGAAGAGGGAATATTTGAGCCTGGTGATGTCAACGTTTGATCCCCTGGGATTCCTGTGCTGCATCATGGTTACAGCGAAGCTGCTGCTGCGAGAGATTTGGAGGCAGAAGATCCAGTGGGACGAACCACTACCGGAGGAGCTAAGCAAAGCCTTTGCGATTTGGCGCAAAGAGATGGACGCTGTGGGACAGTTCCGATGTCCGCGCCATTATTTTGGGCGTGGAGCAGTCCGGGCCGTAGAGTTGCACGTCTTCGTGGATGCTAGTCAGGCAGCATTCGCGGCGGTGGCCTATTGGAGGGTCACATACGAGGACGACGACGTGCAGGTGAGCTTCGTGAGTGCGAGGACGAAGTGTGCCCCAATGAGAACGATGACGATCCCACGGCTGGAGCTGCAGGAAGCAGTTCTTGGAACCAGGCTGATGAACACTGTCAAGGAGGAGCACAGTGTGGTCATCACGGACCTGGTGTTATGGACGGACTCTAAGACGGTGCTGAGATGGATCGGCAGCACCCACCGCCGGTATAAGCAGTTTGTTGGCAACCGAGTGGCGGAGATTTTGGAGTCGTCGAAGGTTTCCCAATGGAGATGGGTGCCTACAGCTGACAATGCGGCTGATGATGCGACGCGGTCGCAGAAAGGAGTCGACCTTAGCCAGGAATCAAGGTGGCTAAGAGGACCTGCATTTTTGCGGCAGTCAGCAGCCAGCTGGCCGGGGCCTGAGGAAGGAACTGAGCGTGTTCCAGATGCCCCTGATGAAGAAGAGATGCCCAGTGAGTTTGCATTAGTTGCGGTAGACGATTTTGTGATTCCGTTTCAGAGATTCTCGAGCTTCAGTCGCCTGGTGAGGACCACAGCCTGGGTCCTACGGTTTGCGCGCTGGTGCCGAAAACAGCGAAACGATCTCGAGGAATACGGCCTTACCGCAGCAGAATGTAAGGCCGCGGAGAACCTGTTGGTCAGACAGGCACAATTGGAGTCGTTCCCCGACGAGATGAGGTCGGCGGAAACTGGACAGGACGTTACTAGATCGAGCGACATTCGAGGGTTGGTGCCTTACCTAGACGAGGACGGGATTCTGCGAGCTTACGGCAGAATTGATGCCGCACTGTGCATCCCGTACAGTGCGAGGAGGCCCGTATTACTGTCACACAGGCACAGTCTGACGGAGCTGATTGTGAGAGACTTCCACGCCAGGATGAAGCATCAAAATGTGGATGCTACGATCGCGGAGATCCGGACAAAGTTCTGGGTCACAAAGATGAGGCGTGTGATGCGGAGAGTCATCGCATCGTGCAACGAGTGCAAGTTGCAGCGAGCGCGGCCGATGCCGCCGATAATGGGACCCCATCCGGAAGACAGACTGGATGCGGGTGGATGGCCATTCAAATACACAGGACTGGACTACTTTGGGCCACTGCGTTGGGTCGCATTGTTTACGTGTTTGACGACAATAATGAATGCGATCAACAGGATGATCGGCATGGAGGTTGTCCCATCTGTGGAGGACAGCATGAAATATTGAACTGCAGAAAATTTATTGGAGCTTCGGCACAGGAAAGGTGGAGCAATGTGAAGAGGCATCGGCTCTGCTTCAATTGCCTGCGAAGCGGGCACACGGCTAGATCCTGCTATACGCAAGGTGAGTGCCAGGTTAATGGATGCCGAAGGGAGCATCACCGTCTGCTACATGGTGCGGACGAGGAACGAAGGCCGCTGCAGCGAGGTGGCTTCAGACGCCACGAAGGGAACCAGCAGCCAGCAGTTTCCAGACGCAGCCCGGCCAGGAGGCCTTCGCTACGAGATGGTCACAGGGACCAGGAGAGGAACCGGCAGCCAGCCGTTCCCAGCAACAGTCTGGAGAGAGGAGCTCCGCGTGAAGCGGGAGCGCCCATGCAGAGGCATTTGAGCTGAGTTGACGCCGAAGGAGGCCGTCTGTTCTCCTTCTGTTCCGTCTACTGCCGGTTACGCTGTACGGAGCGGGGCGAAAGGTGGATACGTATGCGCTCCTAGATGAGGGATCCTCCGTCACGATGATCGATGACGAACTACGAAGGGATCTTGAAGTGCGAGGAGAGCGTCGGCAGCTAAATATCAAATGGTTTGGAGGTAAGGCAACCAGAGAGCCTACCAACGTGGTGAGTCTGAAGATAAGTGGAGTTGGAAAGCCCACACGCCATGTATTGAGGAATGTTTATGCCGTTTCGAGCTTGAGTTTACCGATGCAGACATTGAGCCGACGAGATGTCCAGCGCGTGCACAGGGATGCGCGTCTGCCGATGAAGCCTTACAGCAACGTGGTGCCGAAGCTGCTCATCGGCCTGGATCACGGACATCTGGGGTTGCCACTTAGGACGAGGCGGTTCGCTCGAGAGGGACCGTATGCGGCAACCGAGCTGGGCTGGGCTGTGTTTGGGCCTGTAAGTGGGCAACCGACCACGCCGTCACCGAGGTCCTGCCTGCTTGCCGTGTCAGTGGATGACGCGATGGAGAAGATGGTGGAGGACTATTTCGACATGGAGAACTTTGGAGTGAAGACCGCGCCGCCGGTCGCAGCCAGCGACGATGTTCGGGCTCAAAGGATACTCGAAGACACCACGGTGAAAGTGGGGCGTCGCTACCAGACGGGATTACTCTGGAAGGACGACCACGCTGTGCTGCCACCGAGCTATGAGATGGCGTACAGGAGGCTGGTCAACGTCGAGAAGAAGATGAAGCGCAACAAGCCGATGGCGCAGGAATACGATCGGGTCACAAAGATGAGGCGTGTGATGCGGAGAGTCATCGCATCGTGCAACGAGTGCAAGTTGCAGCGAGCGCGGCCGATGCCGCCGATAATGGGACCCCATCCGGAAGACAGACTGGATGCGGGTGGATGGCCATTCAAATACACAGGACTGGACTACTTTGGGCCACTGCGTAGGGTCGCATTGTTTACGTGTTTGACGACAAGGGCGATTCACCTGGAGCTGGCGCATGACCTGTCGACGGATTCCTGCATAATTGCGTATATAGACTGCGCAGCGATAACGGCAAGAACTTCGTGGGAGCTGACAGAGAAGCCAGGCGCTTTGGCGACGTATTCGAGATGGAGAAGCTTCAGAGTGAGTTGTCAAGCAGAAGCATTGAATGGGTTTTTAATTGTCCAGCAAACCCGTCTGAGGGCGGAGTTTGGGAGCGCATGGTGCAGTGCGTCAAGAGAGTACTGCGTCATACCCTGAAGGAAGTTGCGCCGAGGGACCATGTATTGGAGAGTTTCCTGATTGAGGCGGAGAATATTGTAAACTCGCGTCCGCTCACCCACTTGCCTGTGGATGCGGACCAGGAGGCGCCGTTGACGCCAAACGATCTTATCAAGGGAGTAGCCAATCAGCCGGATACGCCTGGATTGGATGCGGAGCTGCCCAAGGAGGGTACTACGAGGAAGCAGTGGAGGATTGCTTGCCTGCTACGAGACGCTACGCTCTTCGCTCTCTCGCTCTCTAACAAAAATTCGAGAGAGCCTGGAGCCACCTCTAGAGCCACGGCCAAAAAATCGTGTGCCAAAAAATCGTATGGCGTTACGCATCTTGTTATTCTAGGGTCTTTGGTCATACCCTGAAGGAAGTTGCGCCGAGGGACCATGTATTGGAGAGTTTCCTGATTGAGGCGGAGAATATTGTAAACTCGCGTCCGCTCACCCACTTGTCTGTGGATGCGGACCAGGAGGCGCCGTTGACGCCAAACGATCTTATCAAGGGAGTAGCCAATCTGCCGGATACGCCTGGATTGGATGCGGAGCTGCCCAAGGAGGGTACTACGAGGAAGCAGTGGAGGATTGCTCGCCTGCTACGAGACCGTTTCTGGTGGAGGTGGGTCATGGAGTACCTGCCTACGCTTGTGCGCCGCGAGAATTGGTGCCGCCGAACGGAGCCCATCCACCAGGGTGATGTGGTCTTCGTCTGCGATCCTGCCTTGGCCCGACGAGAGTGGCGCAAGGGCATCGTGGAGGAGATCTACAGCGGAGCTGATGGAGTCGTCAGACGCGCTAAGGTGCGCGTGAACGACAACGGCCTCTCTAGGACAATGATGCGACCCGTCTCTAAACTTGCAGTTTTGGATTTGCGTGAAGCGGTTCTTCACGGGGTCGGGGATGTCGCGGATCGAATATTGTTATCGATAGGCTCTAGTTAGTATTTTTGAGAAGTCCGAATGTGGAAGGATTTGTAAGCCCATATGTGTCTGGGCACATTGTTTTTGGCCATTGTAAATTGCCGGGAAAATTTAGCTTTTCATTGTCGTGTAAGAGTTGGAGGACACACTGCGGTGAGCTAATAAGTTAAGTTAGTTGCAATTGTGAAACATTGAATTCTTCCAGAATAAAACGTGTTCTACTACCACGGATTAGTCTGCCCTTTCTTTCGGGAACCAATGCGTGGGGTAGCCGTTTAAGGCAACTCCCTGTGACGCACGACGAGTGCCAGCAATTAGCGATAAGATAAGATAAATAACCAAACTTAAAGTAAACACGGCTTCCGCCTGGAGACCAAGCCATGATCAACTTATTACGCTTCAATCGAACTGCATCAGCCAGCAAATTTCAATTCCACAATGCAGTGAAAAAATTTCAGCATTAAGCTTTTATTCTAATCATAATTGAAAGTTTAAAAAGTTTCTAAAGAAAAGCTTCTGGCGGCGGTTGATTGGATAAGCATTAAGAATCATAAGATCAGTCTGATTCGGGACAAGATCGATAATGGTTTCCAATTAAGGATAAGCAAAAAAACCAGCATCGTGTAATAGTGTAAGTGAAAGGGTTTATCAATAAAAAAAATATTAATTTGACGGAGCGTAGATTTAATCCAAATTGTGAAGCGAGTCCCTGTAGTTTTCCTCTTTTTGATTCTTGCCGCTGCGTGTGTGTGCTTTTCCTCGTTCTCTTCTCGATAGCCACGCACGGCCACACTACTATCAGGGCAACACTCGATCTCAATGTTATTGAAATCTCACAATCGATTACAACTCGTCCTATCGATAAGTCTCGTGAACAGTTGACCATCGATAGGGCGCCTATCTCAAAATATCATTCCCTTCTCCGACACGGCCATTCTGATAAATTACACGCCCTCGTGTATGAGCTACCCTCTGTAATAAATCAACCTTCAGTTGTACTTTTAATGTGATAATCTTATTCATTTCTTAGAATTCTTCAATTTCTTGACTATTTCGTTCATTTAAGCAATTTCTTTTCAAATCAAAATTTTATTAATTTTCCTTCTTTCATCTCGTCTTTACTTATTCTATTTTCTCATTTTCTTTTCTCATTTTCGTCTCTTATTTTCTTCTCTAATTTTCTTTTCTCATTTTCCTCTCTTATTTTCTTCTCTCATTTTCTTTTCTCATTTTCGTCTCTTATTTTCTTCTCTCATTTTCTTTTCTCATTATCTAACAACATTATCATTTTACCACTCAGGGTCAGGTACCGCCACGTAGCCATCGATAAACTGTGTACTTCCATACTCCTTCCGCCTACTGTCTCTTTCAACACTTTCCATTTCATATCTTTCAACAACTTCACTTACTGTCTCTTTCAACAGTTTCCATACCATTTCTTTCAACAACTTCTCTTACTGTCTCTTTCAACAGTTTACTTATCATCTCTTTCATCAACATTACTACTGTCTCTTTCAACAGTTTACATTACATCTCTTTCAGCAACATCACTACTGTCTCTTTCAACAGTTTACATTTCATCTCTTTCATCAACATCACTACTGTCTCTTTCAACAGTTTCACCTGGCGGGCTAACATCGATCTCCAGCTCGCTTGGCACCTGCCCATCTGGCAATCTTCTTAATCTCTCATGCGCATACTTATACCGCCTATTACTTTTCAAACTCTTTAAAGTATATCTGTCATTATCCAATACCTCAATAATCTCAAATGGTCCTCTATATTTAGCATCTAACTTAGTCTGGTTTCTCTCACTATTATTTAGCAACACAAAATCTCCAACACTGAATTTTACTATCTTAGCTCTGTCTTTATCAAATCTTTCCTTCTCATACATTCCTGATCTTTCTATATTCTCTAAAGCTTGGGTTCTTATCTTAGTCAGATCTATTTCAGTTTCTGGTTCATGAATGGGAACAAGGCCTAAAGGTCGAGCAACCTTTCCCATTAATAATTCTAATGGACTCGCTTTTGTTATCTTATTAGCAGTACAATTAATAGCTAATTGCACGTCAACCAATGCCACGATCGAGAACTCATTTCAACAGCTGTTAATAAATTTTTCAAGGTACTCATAACTCTCTCAACCTGGCCATTACCTCGGCTTGCTCCTGTTGCTATCAAATGTAATTTTATCTTTTGTGAAGAGCAAAATTCAACGAACTTAGCACCTGTAAAACTTCTTCCCTGATCAGCCACAATACGAATAGGGACTCCGAACAACGAAATTGCTGATTTTAACGCCATTACACAGCTTTCTGCACTTAATGTGAACGTGTGGTAGAGATAAACATACTTGGTAAATGCATCTATCTGTACAATAACATATTCTTTACGATCGCTTTTACCACTAAGCTTGCCTGATATGTCTATGTGAACAGTATGCCACGGAATGTTTACTTTGGGAATAGGATGTAATTCCATTTGTAATTTTCCAGAAGATGATTTGGACCCTCGGCAGGTTATACAATTTTCAACAAATCTTCGAACGTATTTGGCCATGCCCTCAAACCAATAGTAATCGTAAACCTTGTCAAGTGTTTTCTCCCAGCCCAGATGCATTATGGATTCATGTACTTGGTTAATAACTGACCATCTAAATCCACGAGGCACCACTGGCAAACATAGGGTCTTGCCATTTCTTTGTATGATTCTATACAAAACTCCAGCTCTCAAATCATATGTCTTAGCCAAATCAAATGGACATTCATCATTGTTCAGCTTGGCAACGATTTCTACGATATCTTGATCTTTCTGTTGCTCTGCACAAATCCAATCCTCAGATACTTCAGTTAAGTCGATTCGCTTTTCAACAACTTTCGCATATTCAGGGGAATTTTCCGGAGGAAGTGGATTTCTGGAAAAGAAATCAGCATGAGCCATACGCTTGCCTTCTCTATACTGTATGTCAAAATCGAATGTCTGTAAATAAGCCCATCAGCGATAGACTCTAGGCAACAACTCAATCTTATTTCGTGGTGATTTTAAAGAATTACAATCAGTGAATATTACAAACTTTCTTCCATGTAAGTAGTGCCGGAAATGCTTGACTGCATTTACCACCGCAAGAGTTTCCAACTCATACGAAGTATTCGCATACACTTGTTGTCTTACTGTAGTATTCCACTACATACGGTTTATTTTCAATTCTGTGCAAGAGTATAGCACCATATCCGATTGCACTCGCATCGGTGTGTAACTCTATTGGATATTGCGGGTCAAAGATACTCAAAACTGGTTTATTAGTAAGAATGTGAATAATTTTTCTACGAATTTCCTCATGTTCTATATTCCACTCAAATTTATTTTTCTCTGAGGTGAGAAAATATAAAGGCTTCATTAGCTGTGAAAATCCTGGAACAAACTGACGAAAGTACGATGCTAACCCAATGAACTGTCTCAATGTAGTCACTGACCTAGGAGGTGGCAAGGCATTCAAAGATTCTACTTTGCGAGTATTTGGACTAATCTCACCTGCTCGTACTTCGAATCCTAAATATTGGACAGAAGTCCTCAGAAAGAAGCATTTTTCGGATATTAAAGGCAACGGAAACTTGTCAGCTACTGTATTCGAATTCAATTCTCTATAAACCACACAAAGCCTAGCTGATCCATTCTTCTTCTTCACCAATAGAACAGGGCTCGCAAAAGGGGAGCTACTCGGTCTGATAACTTTGCAATCTAATAATTCTTGAACTTTGTTTCGAACCACATCTCTCTCACTGGGGCTCAATCTATATGGTCTTCTCTGTACCGTTTTTGTCTCATCAATCAATCGAATTTTCATTTCCCCGAATTTACGCGAGTCTGAGGCGTTCCCTGTATAAAAGAATCTGAGTAGGATTCCAACAATGTTGTTATTTCATTTTGGTTTTCACCGCATACATTGTTTTCTATTATTTCGAATGAGTTTTCTATGAACTTAAAGCACGAATTAACAGTTTTTGTTTCATTCTTAATTATTTCTACTCCTTTACAAGACACTACAGCAGCATATCCCTGAGCTAATACTTCTCGTCCTAGTACGATATTATTTGACATACAATCATCTGGTACTACATGAAATATTACATTTAAACTGTTTCTGTCGCGGATCGAATATTGTTGTCGATAGGCTATAGTTAGTATTTTGAGAAGTCCGAATGTGGAAGGATTTGTAAGCCCATATGGTCTGGGCACATTGTTTTTGGCCATTGTAAATTGCCGGGAAAATTTAGCTTTTCATTGTCGTGTAAGAGTTGGAGGACACACTGCGGTGAGCTAATAAGTTAAGGTAGTTGCAATTGTGAAACATTGAATCCTTTCAGAATAAAACGTGTTCTACTACCACGGATTAGTCTGCCCTTTCTTTCGGGAACCAATGTGTGGGGTAGACGTTTAAGGCAACTCCCTGGACGCACGACGACAACCTTTTATTCGCAGTCCTAGGGCGACTGCAGGGGCAACTTGCGCTGGAATGACGGTTTAGACGGCCAGCTAGAGAGTTGCCGGAGCTGGAGTGACGGTTTAGACGGCCAGCGATGAGGATTTGTGTGAGCGCAGCCAGCGCTACGTACCGGCAGAGGAGTCGCAGCCAGCGACAGTGGCGTCGCAGTCAGCGACATAGAGGGACGCAGCCAGCGTCGAACGCCGGTACGAACGGGTCGCAGCCAGCGACAAGGAGACGCAAGAAGCGTCATTTGTGGAGACCGCAGCCAGCGGTCAGAAGGCGCAAGGAGCGCCAAGCATCCGTGGCCGCAGCCAGCGGCACGAGGCGTCAGAGACGCCATTTCGGACGCGCAGAGGCGCCGCCATTTTGGAGCTGGGAAAGATGCAGCATTCCCCCAGGAAGAGTGCCCGGCTGAACGGAGGGGAAGCCACCCCTATAACAACAGTGAGTCAGCAGCCAGCCAGTAGTGAAGCAGGAACTCGGACGCGGGTGAACATCACGGCGGGGTCGATTCCTTGCCCGGCCACTACGGTGACTACAGTAGCTTCCCCCCAACCTAGAAGTACTGCTGTCACAGCTGCGAGTTCAGTACCGGAGGTGAACCAGCCCCTCGTGTTGGAACTCATGGAGAGGATCGCAGCGTTGGAGAGGGAGCTGGAGAAGACTAGATCCCTGGAAAGTGTGAGCACCGCCAATTGCGCGCCAATCGCAGTTGGCCCAAGCGCAGTTGGCGCCAACAGTGGAGCGTCGGGGCGGCCGCCATTTTGGAGCGGCCAGCCAATACCCACATCTAACGGAGAGGCCTTACATAACGGGGTCGGGTCGGTGCCGTACAACGGTGACGGTGCGAACGGTGCGGCCTGCACGCTGCCGCCATCTTCGAGTGGACCGCCATTGCTAAGGACTAGCAACTATTTTGTGGAGCCACTGTGTGCAATAGGCACTGCGCAGCCAGCGCATGGACTCGTGCTACCGGGCGTGAGCATCCACAATGCGGCAACAGCATCGCCATTTGTCGGATCCTACGCCGCGATGACGTCGAGTGGAATCCAGGGAGCATATGGGCCAAGGAAGCTTCCGGACTTGCCTATATTTGGAGGGCAGCCCGAGGAGTGGCCGATCTTCAGCTGTGCGTTCGTGGAGACGACCCGAGCGTACAACTGCACGGACCTGGAGAACAACCAGAGGTTGTTGAAGGCGCTGAAGGATGAAGCACGCGAGGCAGTGAAGGCGCTATTGATTCATCCAGGGAATGTCAGCGCCGTGATGGAGCAGTTGCGCTTTAGGTTCGGCCGACCGGAGCAGCTCATACGCAGCCAGCTCAACTACGTGCGAGAGGTGCAGCCAATTTCGGAGCACAATTTGGCGAAGATCATTCCCTTCGCAACCCGAGTGAGTAACCTCTCGGCCTTCTTGCAGTCAGCGAAGGCGGAGCAGCACCTGGGGAACCCAACCCTCATGGAGGAGCTTGTGGCCAAGCTGCCAACGAGCAAGCGAGTGGACTGGGCCAGGCATGCTGCAACGATTGCGCCCTTTCCCACTGTAGTCCACTTCAGCGCGTGGCTACAGGAGTACGCAAACGTGGTGTGCACGGTTTTGGACGTCGAGGGAAAGGAGCCGAGGCGTCGACTTCTACATGCAAGCGTCGACCATAATGAATGCGATCAACAGGATGATCGGCATGGAGGTTGTCCCATCTGTGGAGGACAGCATGAGATATTGAACTGCAGAAAATTTATTGGAGCTTCGCCACAGGAAAGGTGGAGCAATGTGAAGAGGCATCGGCTCTGCTTCAATTGCCTGCGAAGCGGGCACACGGCTAGATCCTGCTATACGCAAGGTGAGTGCACGGTTAATGGATGCCGAAGGGAGCATCACCGTCTGCTACATGGTGCGACGAGGAACGAAGGCCGCTGCAGCGAGGTGGCTTCAGACGCCACGAAGGGAACCAGCAGCCAGCAGTTTCCAGACGCAGCCCGGCCAGGAGGCCTTCGCTACGAGATGGTCACAGGGACCAGGAGAGGAACCGGCAGCCAGCCGTTCCCAGCAACAGTCTGGAGAGAGGAGCTCCGCGTGAAGCGGGAGCGCCCATGCAGAGGAATTTGAGCTGCGTTGACGCCGAAGGAGGCCGTCTGTTCTCCTTCTGTTCCGTCTACTGCCGGTTACGCTGTACGGAGCGGGGCGAAAGGTGGATACGTATGCGCTCCTAGATGAGGGATCCTCCGTCACGATGATCGATGACGAACTACGAAGGGATCTTGAAGTGCGAGGAGAGCGTCGGCAGCTAAATATCAAATGGTTTGGAGGTAAGGCAACCAGAGAGCCTACCAACGTGGTGAGTCTGAAGATAAGTGGAGTTGGAAAGCCCACACGCCATGTATTGAGGAATGTTTATGCCGTTTCGAGCTTGAGTTTACCGATGCAGACATTGAGCCGACGAGATGTCCAGCGCGTGCACAGGGATGCGCGTCTGCCGATGAAGCCTTACAGCAACGTGGTGCCGAAGCTGCTCATCGGCCTGGATCACGGACATCTGGGGTTGCCACTTAGGACGAGGCGGTTCGCTCGAGAGGGACCGTATGCGGCCGCAACCGAGCTGGGCTGGGCTGTGTTTGGGCCTGTAAGTGGGCAACCGACCACGCCGTCACCGAGGTCCTGCCTGCTTGCCGTGTCAGTGGATGACGCGATGGAGAAGATGGTGGAGGACTATTTCGACATGGAGAACTTTGGAGTGAAGACCGCGCCGCCGGTCGCAGCCAGCGACGATGTTCGGGCTCAAAGGATACTCGAAGACACCACGGTGAAAGTGGGGCGTCGCTACCAGACGGGATTACTCTGGAAGGACGACCACGCTGTGCTGCCACCGAGCTATGAGATGGCGTACAGGAGGCTGGTCAACGTCGAGAAGAAGATGAAGCGCAACAAGCCGATGGCGCAGGAATACGATCGGGTCACAAAGATGAGGCGTGTGATGCGGAGAGTCATCGCATCGTGCAACGAGTGCAAGTTGCAGCGAGCGCGGCCGATGCCGCCGATAATGGGACCCCATCCGGAAGACAGACTGGATTCGGGTGGATGGCCATTCAAATACACAGGACTGGACTACTTTGGGCCACTGCGTAGGGTCGCATTGTTTACGTGTTTGACGACAAGGGCGATTCACCTGGAGCTGGCGCATGACCTGTCGACGGATTCCTGCATAATTGCGTATATAGACTGCGCAGCGATAACGGCAAGAACTTCGTGGGAGCTGACAGGGAAGCCAGGCGCTTTGGCGACGTATTCGAGATGGAGAAGCTTCAGAGTGAGTTGTCAAGCAGAAGCATTGAATGGGTTTTTAATTGTCCAGCAAACCCGTCTGAGGGCGGAGTTTGGGAGCGCATGGTGCAGTGCGTCAAGAGAGTACTGCGTCATACCCTGAAGGAAGTTGCGCCGAGGGACCATGTATTGGAGAGTTTCCTGATTGAGGCGGAGAATATTGTAAACTCGCGTCCGCTCACCCACTTGCCTGTGGATGCGGACCAGGAGGCGCCGTTGACGCCAAACGATCTTATCAAGGGAGTAGCCAATCAGCCGGATACGCCTGGATTGGATGCGGAGCTGCCCAAGGAGGGTACTACGAGGAATCAGTGGAGGATTGCTCGCCTGCTACGAGACCGTTTCTGGTGGAGGTGGGTCATGGAGTACCTGCCTATGCTTGTGCGCCGCGAGAAGTGGTGCCGACGAACGGAGCCCATCCACCAGGGAGATGTGGTCTTCGTCTTCGATCCTGCCTTGGCCCGACGAGAGTGGCGCAAGGGCATCGTGGAGGAGATCTACAGCGGAGCTGATGGAGTTGTCAGACGCGCTAAGGTGCGCGTGAACGACAACGGCCTATCTAGGACAATGATGCGACCCGTCTCTAAACTTGCAGTTTTGGATTTGAGTGAAGCGGTTCTTCACGGGGTCGGGGATGTCGCGGATCGAATATTGTTTTCGATAGGCTCTAGTTAGTATTTTGAGAAGTCCGAATGTGGAAGGATTTGTAAGCCCATATGGTCTGGGCACATTGTTTTTGGCCATTGTAAATTGCCGGGAAAATTTAGCTTTTCATTTTCGTGTAAGAGTTGGAGGACTCACTGCGGTGAGCTAATAAGTTAAGTTAGTTGCAATTGTGAAACATTGAATCCTTCCAGAATAAAACGTGTTCTACTACCACGGATTAGTCTGCCCTTTCTTTCGGGAACCAATGTGTGGGGTAGCCGTTTAAGGCAACTCCCTGGACGCACGACGACAGTTTCCATTAATGAGAATATTGTTATCGATTTGAATTGTACTGCAAACATTTGCATTTCCAATACCTTTCAGGCTTACTACGTTATTTATTATTTTACCGCTTATGTTTTTAGCAAAACTCTCTTTAATCAAAGAGCACTCTGCTCCAGAGTCAAAGATAATTGGAAAGTTCTCACCTCGTAGCAGCATACTTGTCTTTGGTTCATCCACCACGCACAGCTCAGCTCTCTTCTCGTTCCGAAATCCAGCTCCACCACTTGCCATATTTTTGGGGCATTGTGAAGCTATATGACCTTGCTCCTGGCAGCGATAGCAAGTTATACTGCCTTTAGAATGCTGCTTAAATGATTGGCTTCCTCGGTGATCCTGTCTCGACATGCCAGCGCTCTGCTTCCTGTTTCGGCAGTCAATCATCTTGTGCCCCATTTTACCACAAAGATGGCACTTCAAGGGCGCGAACTTAGCTCGCTTTCCTCCAGATTCCTCATTTCCAGAATGATGTGTGCGCCTGTCAAAAGCGAAGACCTGCAACTCAGCCTGTAGGTCGCGTCTATTCTTGATCTCGGCAGTGTAGGCAATTCTTTGTAATCGGCGATCAAAGTTGGCCAAATGTCCCAAAACCACAGACACAGCAGTCCTCTCGGTATCCAAGCCCTTCCATTTGCAAACGAGTGACGTCACCATGCGACTAGCATATATGGCAAGGCATTCACTGTTGCCTGGGCGACTGTTCAGTAACTGTAAAAACATGGCGGCTGGCGTCTCTGCATTTGCATAGCGTTGTTGGAATAACTGCTTAAATTCCAACCATGTCACACCAGCATAGCACACTTCTGACAGCCATTGGGACGCACTTCCTTCCAGCGATTTTGTTAAGGCCAATATTAATGCACTGCCTTTCAGAGGTTTTTGAGCCACAATAATATCAACCGTAGAGCACCATTGTGTAGCGTCGGCGCCTGGAATGTCGGCGTTAAACTTTGGCAATGTGACGACGCCATTTTGTGCCGGTTCTCGCACAGACGCTTGCAGTGTTTTTGCCAATTCCAAGAAACTTTGGTTTTGGTGCTCCATGGTGTGCAGACGAAGGCATAATCCCACTTCTGATGACGGAGCGTAGATTTAATCCAAATTGTGAAGCGAGTCCCTGTAGTTTTCCTCTTTTTGATTCTTGCCGCTGCGTGTGTGTGCTTTTCCTCGTTCTCTTCTCGATAGCCACGCACGGCCACACTACTATCAGGGCCACACTCGATCTCAATGTTATTGAAATCTCACAATCGATTACAACACGTCCTATCGATAAGTCTCGTGAACAGTTGACCATCGATAGGGCGCCTATCTCAAAATATCATTCCCTTCTCCGACAAATTTATATTTAAATAACAAATATTTTATTATTTAAGTAAACAATTACAATTTGAATTGGGGCCCAACGTGGGGCGGTGTACTTCAAAAGTTCTAAATAAATATTAACTATAATACGTTAAATATAAAACGGAACTCGCGCCGCCAAGAACTCATGTTTGTAGTGAAAAAATCACAACACATTAATCCAACGACATCTAACTTCTGTGACAGTTACCTTCATCTGTCATGAAAGGAAATAAGAGCAGTTAAACGCTAGCAGAAATGAGGAGGATTATAAAATCCATACAATTGACCCAACTATAAAATTCGAAGCTACCCTAGAGGTAATTAAATCTTTACCAAAGTTCACAGGTAAAATAATCCAACATGTAGGCTGCAGAGAACCGGCAATTCAAAGCAAATAATATTTTATCGCTTTAACAATTCTACGTAATAAAATCATGAAAGCAGCACATGATGCTCTAACTAACAATGGTATGGTTTTAAACTTTGAAGCAATTCTTTCCAGATTGGATTTTATTTATTACGATAAAACCCCAATTCATGTTCTCGAATCAGATTAAGCATCCCTAAAAGCATTATAGAATTTTATAACAAAGTAAACAAGAAAATGACATTACAAATAAAACTATATTGACATATAGAAAAGACAGCAAAAAATCCAAGGAAACAAATAAAACAATTAAGAGCAACGCTCTTGAATTTTTTCTGGATTAAATGGTTCAATCTCAAAAACACTCTTTTCCCTAAATCCACCAGACTTGCCAATTGCTCTGGCAAAGTGTTAGGAACTAGAATCTAACAACTATCGAGCGCAATTTGCAAATATTATGGATTAGGAATGAAAATAAAAATCAGGGAAACAACCTAAGATTTAATCCAGTAGATTCCAGACAGAATAATAATGCAACAAAACGAATGAATAACAATTGGAATAATAGATCAGAACCCTACAGGGGAATGCCTCATTTATCAAATATAGACAGAAGTACAAAACAAACAACTAAAAATATTAGTTGACACTGGAGACACATTTTGTTATATCAATAAGGTAATTTATGAAAATATAAAGAATTATCAACATACAAGGGAATGTCTACAGTTCATGGATACTCAATTGTAAAACGATTTGTGTTTAAGTGGAAAAAATGCTCTTAATGGAAGAGCAACAATATATTTAAAAAAAATACTTTGATTAACAAAATGTATTTAAAACCGAACGGTAATGGGTGAAGGAAGTTTATATAGCTTGGGATCAAAAAATCCTGGGCCCGCCGACGTTGAATTATCCGTCAACAAAAAACTAATAGTTCGGCATCCCAAACACGCCGTCGTTAAATTTTCCGACAATGAAAAAATTCATAATTTAAAAATATTTTCAAATTAAATAAAAGATTTTGAAAATAAGATTATGAATAAAATTGAAAAGGAGCATTCTAAAATAAATATGCGACATCCTTTTCGAACCGATATTGGAGGAGAAATAAATAAAAAAAAAATTAAACTTAAATGGCTCCAAGTGTAAAGTTATGACCTTATCATTTAAATTAAAATAATACTTGTTTTACCCGCTTACTAAATGGAGACAAATCAATATGCACTAAAATACGAGAAAAAAATAAGAATATAGATATTATTCAAGAAGATGCCATTCTAATAAATAAAAATAATATGGTAAGCAATTCTCATTTAGACGGGTCATTTCATACACGAATTTAGAAAACAAAATACTTGAGTACATAACCACTAATCAGTTTAAGAATCTGAAAATATCAGATAATATAAAATCCAACAATTCAAAACTTACTCTTGACAACATTAATATTTTAAACCCATTTATTGAAATTTACAATAACAAAATATCAATTTCATTTATATTGTAATTTTTAATCATTTCGTATTTGATTACTACATTAATAACAAAATTCAGATATTATATTTGTAACCAAACAAAAACGGCCAGAACTAGAAAAACCAAATGCTGAGAAAGAATTCTTAACAGAATTAAGAGAGCGTTTAAGCGAAATTCATAATGAAGCGGGGCGCGTCATTTTAGAAGAGGGAGAGTTATCCAACCCATAAATATAGCCCTCTGCCCCAGTTGATAAACAAATTTTAAACTGCAATCTCAGCAGCATTGCCTTTGCCCTTGTCTTTGTCGCCAACACTTAGCCGGCCTGAAATTTCGCGTTCGCATTCACACTAACTGAGTATCGGGTATCTGAAAGTCAGGGAACTTGACTATACTATAGTATAGTCAACTGACGGGACATTAGCTTGAACAAATAATACAAACATTTCATTCTATACATATACCTATTAAAATTAAAATTAACTTTTTCACTTTATACCTTCCCATTTAGCAATGTTATTATTAGTTTAAATGTTTATTAAATAAATTTAAATTGATTTAATAAAAATAAATTTATTTGTCTATTAGCTTTCAAAGCGAACGGTCGTGTTTTTTTTTTTTGCGCCCCGATTTTTTATTTTGTGTTTGTCAAACCAGCCGTGGTTTTTAATAATCTTCTTTAATTATCATATTTTTTTAACATAATTATTAAAGATCCGTTTGCTGCGCGAGTGATTCTTTGTGATTTGTGCAGTAGTTTAAACAAATATACAAAGTATTTACAACCGTTTCTGTTGGTGTCTGTAGGTTCCTGTGGTCTTTCCACAACGAGTTCTTTGTTCCTGTGGGCGTGAGATTCTCGATGTAGCTTAGTTGTGCGTCCGCTTCTTCTTTCTTAAACTCTTTGGTAAGTCTGCGAAAAGCTGCTTTTAATTTACTCTTTGCGCCAGGTGATCTGTGCTCCTGCCATTCCCTTCGATGTCGTCGTTTTTCAAACACAAGCAGTTCAATACCTATGCTTGTCTTGTTAAACTTTGTGCTGCATACATGGTTGTCTTGTGGAGTTGACGCTTTTGCTGCTGCGACAAGTATTGATTCTATATCACCAGCAAATTGATCAATGTCTTGCTCGGTTTCCAGGGGGCTAAAAAAGTCGGTATGGGAACAAACATATTTTTTGTACCTCGCCCAGTTGGTCCTATTGATTGAAAGCCAACACGGTCGCTCGATGTGTTGTAGCTGGTACAAAAGATGAAAGAGCACCGGACCAGTGATCAGATGAGAGTTCTGAAAGTGCCTCAGCTGTAATCATTGATTGGGGATTCCTTTTTGTGATAGCAAAGTCAATCAAATCTGGAAGCTTCATGGGATCTGCTGGCCAGTATGTAGGCGCTCCCGGGGAAACATAGTTAAGTTTGCGTTGCGGTTTGATGATAGCGTTGTACAGCTGTTTTCCTTTAGGGTTCGCTATCCGAGATCCCCAGTACATATGCTCGGCATTCCAATCGCCAGCTGCAACAAACCTTTCCCCAAACGAGTCAAAAAGTGTTGTGAATTTTTTCTCAGAGATTGTGAAGCGAGGTGGGCAATAGACAGCAGCCAGATTGAGACATTGAGACATTACATTGTAAGCAGTCTTTCTTGCCAATTACCAAGAAAGTGGTGCTTAATTCGCAATAGTATTAGTACGCCAGTACCTCCATGGGCCTTGCCATCCGGGTGATTCGTAAAGTAAAATTTATATCCTGGTATTTGGAAGTTGTACTTTTCGGTAAGGTGAGTCTCTGAGAGTAGCATAACGTCAATGTTTCTGTCGGCTAAGAACTGAGCAAGTTCTAGCTTGTGCCGCGAAACGCCATTAGCGTTCCAGGTAGCTATTATTTAGGGAGTCATTATCCTGTATTAGAAGAAACGAGCATTTGAATAAGGATGTTTTGGTTCCTCATAAGCTCTTGCATAGATTTTTGCATGAAGGTCATGAAGTCTTTCATGGTTTGCTACATCGAGAGCATAATCGCTTCAACGCCAATAGGCTGCTGTTGCATGTTCTGTGTGTTTATTTGTTTATTTGTGTTTATTTGGTGAATTTTATGCTGGACGCTGGAGGTGACTGCTGTCGGTTCTTGGATCCCTCATTTTAGTACACTGGCTAAGGAAGAATTTGGCATTGTTCGGTGGCTGGCAGACGAAGGGATGTTAGTTGTAGTCGGTTCCATTGCTTTTTGAATTGGTGGTGATGCATAACTTAATTGAACTGTCGTTTTTATTCTTAGGACAGCTTACTGTACTGTGGGCATCGCTGCAAACCACGCAGATGGATTTTTGGGTGCATTACGCTTTGGTGTGTCCATATTCTTGGCAGTTGGTGCACTGTACAGGTTGACTGCGCTTGTGTGGCTCTTCTCGGTTATCCTTCAGTGCAGTAAATAATGTAGCTTATCAAAAGAGTCTATTAGCTTTCAAAGCGAATGTTCGTGTTTTTTTTTTGCTCCCCGACTTTTTATTTTGTGTTTGTCAATCCAGCCGTGGTTTTTCATAATCTTCTTTAATTATCATATATTTTAAACATAATTATTAAATATCACATCGCTTCGCGAGTGATTCTTTTGTGATTTGTGCAGTAGTTTAAACATATACACAATATATTTGTGTTTTGTTTATTCTCCCTTATGTGCGTTGTTCGCAGTGCTGTTTGGTGTTGTTTTATAATAAACTGCACTTTTCGCTCTCACTCTCTCTCTCTCTCTCTTTCGCTTTCCCACACAAAATCTAAATTTTTCAGCGTGCAGACTGTTCTCGTGCGGTTCTTTTAACAGCTCGATTTAAAGTTTTGTTCTTGAGTTTTCGTGCACAGTGGTCTGATTTCAGATAAACATGGAAACCGTAAATGTTGTCTGCTGTTATAAAAATTGTTGCCAGGTTATAAAACTTGAGCAGCCAAAAATGACTTGTTGGCTATGTGATAGAATGGTGCTTACTAAGTGCGCTGGTTTTAATGGCCGAATAAGTGACCGAAGTGACCTAGCAAAGGGTAAAAATGTAAATTACTGTGTTGTGTCTCCTCTTGCCTTGTGGTTGCGACCGAGATGAAATCGTTTATGCGCCAAACTACAGGTGGCTTGAAGGAACTAATCAACAGTTTTGGCGTAGCTAGAGATAGTTTTCGTCGAGCCGATGATTTTCTTTCCGCGCCTAATTCACAGTTTAATGGCCTTAAGCTATTCGATGAATCTCCAAAGCGGAAAAAGCCGCTGGTGGTAGGCTGCCTAACCACGGGCAAATGATCAACAGGACTCCACAAGTGATCAGCTGTCAATCGCAGCAAATCCGCATATGTTGCTAAGATCGGCAGCTAAAAAAGATTCGGAGCAATCGGATCAATCCGCTGTGGAGGGAGCCCACCCTGTAATTGCTAAAAATTCCGAACTGTCTGCACTGGTTTCTCAACCAGTGATTCTACCTGTCTCTATTAGTTTACCACCACAAGGGAACATTGAGTCCGGACTACCGGCACAAGTTGGCACTTCAGAAATACGATCTACATGGCCAAAACCCCTCGCGGTGGTTTCGTTTCTCGGCTTTCCCGTGGTCATACATCATCTGATGTATTGTCTTATATACAAAACAAAACAAATGCCAATAATATAAAAGTGGAAAAATTTAACTTCTCTTACGGTAGGGACATATCTTTCAACATAACTGTCCCAAACGAGCTTTTTTCGACCATATGTTCGGGTGATTTTTGGCCGGATAGTATGGTGGTAAAAGAGTTCGAAGCTAAGATCAAAAGATCACGACCACTGCACCATCCGCCTCTTCATCTTCTTACTCTTCAAAAAACTAACAACGAATCTTACTATCTCCTATCAAAATGTTAGAGGCTTGCGTAGTAAATTAAGCAAATTGTATTGTGATAGTCTTTCATTTGCATCCCATATAATAGTGCTCAAAGAGACTTGGTTAAAGCCGGAGATACTTAACTCCGAAGTCTTCACAGGTATATACACTATATATAATCTTGACCGTCCCTCCAGACGGGGAGGTGGAGTCTTAATTGCGGTTAGACCTACCCTCGCGTCGAATGAGTTACTTTTGGACGATTCCCGTAACTCGGAATTCTTATGTTAAGATCAGATCAGTTTATATTACGTAGTCGTATATTCCGCCATCTTCTGAATTCCCAGAATATCAGAATCCCCTGTCCGCTATCCAGTCCATCTTGAATAAACTGTCTGACAGGGACCAATTGGTAGTTCTTGGTGATCTTTATATACCTGGCACAATGTGGTCCCCAGAAAAACAATCGAATATCCTTCTCCCTTTAGCACAACATGACTTTATTGACGGCTTGCTCGACTTATCGTTGTCGCAAGTTAATTATATTCCAAACTCTCTTGGTCGACTGTTGGATCTATGTTTTGTAACAAGCCCTGAAAGGGTGTTTCTGTCCAGGGTAGCACCTCTTTCTCAACCTGAAGATCCATATCATCCTACTTTCGAGGTGGCCATCGACATAGGTACGGTATTAAAAGTAAATTCAGAACAAAGCGAATTCCCTGTTTTCGCAATGCAAATTTTTGGAGGCTAAACAATTTTATCGCTGTTTTATATCGCAATTAAATCATCTATTGACTCTTGTGTTTCGATGTACTATCCGTCAATCTCTAAACCTCCTTGGTTTAATAAAGAGTTAACACACCTAAGAAATGTAAAGTCCAGACTCTATATAAAATTTAAAAATACCGGTTCTCAGTCCATCCTTTATAAATATTTAGGCGCTCGGTTAAACTTTACCGTGCTTAATGCTCAGTGCTACAACAATTATTTAAATTATGTTATTTAAATGCTATAAAATTATTTAAGGATCCGAAACAGTTTTATAATTTCGTTAGCACTAAGCGAAAAACAAGTTCTTACCCTTCCTCGCTATTTTTTGAAAACACTACGGTAACATCGAATAGGCAATAGCTGATCCATTCGCCAAGTTTTTTCAAACAAAATATTCAAATTTACCTTATTCCGAACAGCTATACTCTTATGTGGTATCTAAGTCGAATATAATATTTTGCCCCACTATAAACGAAAGCTCACTGCTTAACGATCTTCAGCGTGTTAAACCGGTCTTTTCGCCAGGTCCCGATGGAATCCCTGGCTGTGTGCTCAGATTCTGTGCGGAAGCCTTGTGCAAGCCTCTACTGAAACTGTTTACCTTATCTTTGGAATCTTCACAGTTCCCTCATATATGGAAGGAGTCCTTTGTGATTCCTCTTCATAAAAAAGGTAGCAAACTGGATGCAAGCAATTACAGAGGAATCTCTAAATTGTCGGCTACTCCAAAACTTTTTAAAAATGTTATCACTCCTCATTTGCAGCACCTTTGTAGATCGACCATACCATTTTATGAAACACAGATCAACAAACACTAACCTCTTGGAGCTAACTTCTTTCGTAATACAGGGTTACAAAAATAATCTTCAAACAGATGTCATCTACACTGATTTTATTATAGCATTTGACCCTGTTAATCATTACTTTCTAATAAGAAAACTTGATCTTTTAGGGTTCGCTGTTGATCTTCTAAATTGGATTTCAAGCTGTCTGAATGACAGGACACAACAAGTCCTCTTTAAAAATTCTTTATCTTCTGTTCTCCGAGTCACATCCGGTGTCCCACAAGGGAGCCATCTTGGTCCGCTTCTTTTTACCTTATTCATTAACGACCTCCTAATAAAACATTTACGTGTACGCAGACGATTTTAAATTATGCCTCTAGCACAAGAACATTTCGCGCCATTTGGAATTACAATTTGATCTAGCCATATATCAAATATGGTGCCGTGTAAAGCTATGACCCTTTGTCGTGTCAATTACACCCTAAGTGGGTGCCATTTGGACAGAATAACACGGGTTGATGATCTTGGCGTTCTTCTGGACCCTAAACTAAAGTTTTCTGGCCAGATTTTGACTATTGTCAATAAGGCCAGGGGTGTGCTTGGTGTTATAAAAAGGTGGTCTACGGAATTTGATGATCCTTACTTGACTAAAACCTTATTTATTTCGTTAGTCCGTCCGATTCCTGAGTACTGATCACCTGTTTGGAGTCCACAATACGCAGTCCACTCTGGCCGCATTGAAGCGGTCCAAAAAAACTTCTTACTTTTTGCTTTGCGGCGCCTAAATTGGGATGCAACCCGTATATTACCTCCTTATTCCAGTAGACTGCTTTTAATTAATTTACCGTCCCTAGCTAACCGCAGAACTATGCTTGGAACAGTCTTTATTTGTAAGCTTATTCGTGGGTATGTTGAGAGTCCCGACTTGATTAGTCGGCTTAACTTCTCGGTTCCAAGTAGATTCACTAGAAACTATATACCCCTTATCTTAAATCATTCTAGATCTTACTATGAGTTGCATGACCCTTACAGAGTTTTATGTTCTGACTATAATATACTTTATCCTATTATCTGTAATCTTGACCCTCTGCCGCTCTTGAAGCAATCGATTTTAACTTTTTTATTACATAATTAGATCCTACTAACACTAAAATTTAATTTAGTTATTTTTCATTATATTCATTTCCTCGTTCCTGTTCTCTTTTTTATATCGCGTCTATATCTTCTCGCGAATCGAGCCGTACAATACACGGCAGTGCCCTCGGTCGGTTGGGCGGGAGGTGTGGCCGTATGACCCGTCCGGAAAAAAAAATATATATATATATAGGATGTACTTCATTTTTGTTGTTTTTTGACTCGATGGCTCCAGTTGTTGACCACCGTTTTGGAGTTGAAGTTCTTCTCCTTTAGTGCCGCGATAATTTCGGATCAGGTGATTGATGACTCTATTCCTTTAATGACAACCTGCAATCCTTTGGCACTTATCAGCTGGTAGGTATAGTAACTCTTCCCAGGTTCGTCTAGGTACTTGGTCACTGATCGGTGGATAGACTCATCCTGGGTCTGCACTTTCGTTTCTTGTATGTTGCCCTAATTTCCCATATTCCAAAATAATTAAGTAAAACCCCAATCTTTTCAATAATTCCTTATCCAGACAATAATCGAAACATTTTAATAGAAAATGTACAAAATAAATTTTATGTTCAAAATAATCAAACTTACTTAGCACCCTCAAAAACTTTGATAACAAATAAATGTTTAACTGGCATACTTAATCAAGAAATTTGAAATCAGTTATGTCGAACCTATTAAATAGGTTCCCACTCCTATCGAACCACCAAATATTGTATACAATGATGTAATAGAAGTTCAAAATAATTCAAGCCCTATTTTGTACCCTAATTTATCCGCCTAAAGACGGGCTCATTTTCTAAGGATGGGGAAGTAGCATATGTGCCATGACTAAATATACACGCACATACAATACCACATAGCAATAGCCAAACACCAAATCATAGAATGCCTTAGGATATAAGTCATAAATTTAAGTATTCCATAAGAACCCCAATTTTGTTGACAATAACAAATCCAGCCTCCCCTAATGTAAACATTAACATCCGCTGCCGAATACGTTATTTCCACCAAATCCGTTATTTCAAAACCGCTTACGCAGCTCAAGTTCTCGGCTGATCAGTATCCATGCGCGTTCCAGTCAAGAGGGCACCCAATCCACCAGACATAAACATCCGCAGCCGCATTCGCGACTCTCACCAAAAGGTTAAAACCGCTTACGCAGCTCAAATCCTTGGCTTATCCAGTATCTATGCGCGATCCACTCAAGTAAGCGCTCAATTCATTGAAATACATAAGAGAGCCTCTTTTAGCTCAACACATAAAGAAGTAAATAAGTCTCAGTCAAGGGTTTGCCAGACGTTCGCTACGCAACTTACAGTTAGATTTAATTTTTAAGACTTGAATTGTCTCCGCTTCCACACTTGTAATTTTATTTGAATAAAGATTATATATTTTTATCTAATAAATTACCGTCGACTCTTTAATATATACATATTTTTTTCCTTTTTTTTTTTGGTTGATTATATCTTTCATTGATTATATATTTTTAACCTATTGTTATATACTTTTTGTTTTTTTTTTCTCTAATTATAATGTTATCTCTGTTTTCTATGATTTCTACCGTATAAGGACCTAAATATACTGGGTCTTACTTAAGACCTGCTTCGTTTCTTAGTGTATCTCCTATCTTTAATTTGAATTCTAAAGTTTTCTTATCGTAATTTTGTTTCCTATATGCCTTAGCTTTTTCTAAAATAAGTCTAGCTCTGTTATATGCTATTTCTAATCTAAATTTAATTTCCTTAGAGTAATCTTCTACATTATATAGTGGGCCTACTTTTTCTATTTTATTAAAATCTAGGAACTGTCTTGGTAATCTTCCAAGGACTAGTTCGTATGGACAGTATTCATGCATGACTGATGGTGTTGTGTTGAAACAATAGGTATTGTATTCAAACGAAATGTATAAACGAATGTATTCATTGAATGTTCTATGGCTTCGTTCGATTGTCCCTAAAGTCTGGTGGTGATATGCGGTGGATGTAAGATTTTCAATCTTCATATATTTACACATATCTTCAATTACCTTGTTTTTATACTCGGTACCCATGCCCGAAATGAACGTCTTCATTGGACCGTACTTTAGTATAAAATTTTCGAAGATAGCTTTCGCGGCAGTATTTGCGCTTTTGTGTGCAACCGGTTAGGTTACCGGTTTCGTTAAATCACATATAAGTATGGCGATGTATTCGTTGCCATATTCTGATGTCGGTAGTGGACCAACTGTGTCCACTATCACTATATCGAAAGCATTTGTTGGCGTCTCTGTGTTAATCATTGGGGTCTTTGTGTGTGTCGTTGTTTTTGACATTTGGCATTTATGACATCTATGTATGTACTCTTTTATATGACGAGTCATATTTTTCCAATAATAGTGTCTTTTTATTTTCGCTAGCGTTCTTGTAATGCCTGTATGACCTCCTTGAATTGGATCGTCATGAAATGTAGACAGTATTGATTGTATCTCTTTTTCATTTTGTATAATGGTCACCGGCTGGAGTAGTGCTACTCTTAATGATTTCAGTTTCTTGTTACCCATGTTTTTGAAAGTATCTATTGAAATGGATTCAAAGATTTTTTTTTTACTCGGTGCGAATTTGAGTTGATTTGATTTTAAGCATACCGGCTTGCATTTCAAGCCTTTGGAAGAACTGACCTAAATCTAGAATTCCATTGGTATATAAATCGTCAACATTAATTTTTGCAATAACTTTATTTCCTCGTTTTAGTAAACAAATAGATTCGGTTATTTGCAAGGTTACTACTTTTCGTACTTCATTATTTGTAATGACTAATGACTGTACGTTTGGCTTAGATACATTTTGGATACTTTGCCTAGGCAACAGTTCCTTATTTGTTACTGTGCAGTTTTTATCTTGTCTACTTTGTTGCCTGGTAGTGACTTTCAGGACTTTATGTTGCATGTCTTTGAGTTCTGTTATATTTATACGCGAGAGTGCGTCTGCTACGAAATTATCTTTTCCCTTTAGGTATTCTACAGTGAAGTCGTATTCTTCAAGCTCTAACCGCATGCGAGTTAATTTAGAACTGGGATTAATTATAAAAAATAGGTATGTTAATGATCTGTGGTCCGTTTTAATAGTGAAATGTTTGCTATAAATATATGGTCTAAAATGAGTAATTGCCCAATGAATTGCCGCTAGTTCTTGTTCCGTTGTACTCTTATTGCTTTTCCCTTTTGTAAATGAACGAGACGCATAAGCTATTGGGAGCTGAATTCCGTTACGGTTCTGAGTTAGAACCGTTCCGCAAGCTTGTTTACTAGCAACCGTTATAATGCAAAATTCTTTGCGAAAATCAGGATATTGTAATAATATGGGGTGCATAAGCTTCTCTTTAAGGTATTCGAATGCGTTTTGGCATTTGCTTGACCATTCAAAAGGAACATTCTTTTTACATAATCTAGTTATGTGCCGTGAATAATGGGCGAAGTTCTTTATAAATCGATGATAATAGTTGCAGAATGCTACAAATCGTCTTGCGCTGTCCGCATCATGAGGGACAGGATAATTTCTGATGACGTCAAATTTCTTGTCATCTGGCGCAATACTCTTTTGTCGGTGCATTTGTGACCTAGGAATGTCACTTCATGCATGAAAAATTAACATTTTTTTGGATGCAACTTTAGGTTATGTTTCCTTCATACATTAAAAGCATAAGTTAGGTTTTTAATCATGTGTCACCTATCACCATTAAGTCGTCCATATAAAGGAATGCCTGAGAAGGTACTAAACCACCGAATGATATAGTCATCATTCTCCGAAATGAATTTGGTGCTATTTTCAGTTCAGTTTCTGACATCAAGTCAAGACATGAAAAGTATTTAGCTCGACCAAGTTGATCCAAAATTTCATCAATTCTTTGGAGTGGAAATTTAACAGAAAGTAGCTTTTTATTGATTTGACGATAGTCAATTACTAATCGACATTTCTTTTGTTCTGAGTTCGGTGATGATTTTTTCGGAACTAAAATGAGTGGGCCGCTACGTCAGTAGGTTTCACAAGGAGATCAACGCGCCACCAACGGTGGTACGCGCCGTAATTGTGACACACTATGGGAAGTGCAACTACACTCTCCACGCGAGGGCGGCTGGAAACAGGCTCTTAGTTAGGTCATGTCTCTGCTAAGAGTGCTGGATAATCGTAGTTGGGCTAGAGCTGGTAACTCTCAAAAATTTCCGCATCTCCGGGCCAGACTAAGGTGTCATTCGACCCCTGCCGAGAGTCTGCCAGGCTGGGGGCCCGGGAAACAACTAGCCCAGTCGCTAACGGAGAGTCCGGGCAAGTGGCGTCCGCCCGGTCTAGTTATCCTTACCCGGGTACTGCCCGGGTCTGAAACTCGTGGGAACTATGAACCATAGGCCTTGACTGCGGGAAATGTCGCAAGACAGTTTGAGGACCGTCTCCTTGACGGAGAGCGGCCTACTTCGGTGGTAACACCAAAAAATACTCCTAATTGGAGTGTGCCAACGGCACAAGCACGCCCAGTTGCGGGGGGGAAGAATCGGGCAGCCACACCGAGTCACTCGACTGTGGTCCAAGCCGGCCAAGCGGGACGGGCTAAAAACCCATTACCGCAACTTGGTCAGCCTGGGGCCCGGGATGACCCTAACCGTAAAGGGCTGAGCCTTCGGCCCCGAAAAACGAAGTGGTATCTTCGTTACCTTCAGCAGGGCAAGTCACCCGCAGAAGCTTTGTCTCTGCCCAAGACACCGCAGCAGCTAGAGTAAAGGCCCAACTCTGGTTCGAAGCGGGCAAACTCCACCATGACGCCTCCGACGGAAACGCCTAAGAAGCAGGCCACTGACTGCTCCTTTCGATGCCCCAAGTACCTCAAGGGCTGCAAAGGCAATTGAGGTACGCAAGCCATCATATGCGGCCGTAACTGGGGCCATTAAAAATGCGGTCGTAATAGAGGGGTTCTCCAAAGTCGTCCTCAGCAGTGAGAACCTCTCACAGCTCGAGGTCGCACTACTGGAAGAGATAGTCCTCTCTGGTTGGGATTCTTCAATTAAGTTTGGAGGAATCCACTTCAGGGTGGGTCACCTGATAGTGGATTGCCGCAACGCAACCACTGCTGAGTGGCTGCAATTAGCAGTCCCCACCCTCAGTAAGTGGAGCGGTGTCTCCCTGGAGGCAAAGATGGGCGACGACTTGCCATCGTCACACAACATCAACAAGAATACTGTGGTGGCATCGGCATACTTTGCCGGTGACGAGGCGTGCCCACTGCCCGAAATCACTGCACTGGCTGAACACTGTAAGAAAATGCACTCACCCATCATCATTGGATGTGATGCAAATGCATATCACGTGATATGGGGCAGCAGCGACGTGGACCAAAGAGGTGAGTCACTCTTAGAATTTATCTTTAATAACAATCTAGAAATCCTAAATGTCGGCAATGTTCCGACATTTGTTGCTAGGGTAAGATCTGAGGTTCTGGACATTTGACTTTCCTGCAGTTCAGTGGCTTCGCATATAAGCGACGTATCTCCTGAGGAGTCAATGTCAGATCACAGAATTATTCGTTTTAACATAGGGCTAAATCTAGAATGTAGCGAGCGTAAGCGCAATCCCAGGAATACGAACTATAAAAGTTTCAATGCCTCCTTACTGCGAGATCCAGTTACTAGGGTAACCGAGAAGCTCCGTACCACTCTAGAACCGGAAGCCGCCGTAGGAGACATTAACTCGTGGCTTATTAACGCGTTCAGAGAAAACTGCTCCCTTGGCCGAGCCAAGAGAGATAAAGATGCTCCAGGCGTCTCTTTAACAAAGCAAAAAGAGAAGGGAACTGGGAGGCCTACCGGAATAAGCTGACCATGTATAACCATGAGATCAGGAAAGCCAAACGAAGGAATTATAAAACCTTCTGTGAGGCAATCGTGAACACATGTGAAGGCGCTAGACTTCACAGAGCAAAATCCAAGGAAGTTCCAGAATCAAATCAGGCACTACGAAAGGAGGATAACTCTTATATTATAAGAAGTAAGGAGAAACTTGAGCTACTACTGGCAACTCACTTTCCAGGAAGCACGCTTCAAACGGATTGGAATACACCAGTAACGTGTAGGGGTACTATATATCCTCTTAGTTAACTAAAACACAAAGGCAGGAGTTGGACTCTTTGGTTTATTTGATACTTCCCGTGTTCAGTTTTAGCATTCGACTGACTCCCTCTCCGTTTGCGATCTGCCTCTATGCTTGTTGCTACAGAGCCGATGTTGCCGATGAAACAGAGAGAATGCCACCCGAAAGCGAACAATGAACTGAACTTATGTATGTGTACCTCTAGCCTACTACAATTCGACCATCCTGACATTTAAGATCTTGTCGAAATTTCCAACTTATAACTATTACATTGTTCTTAGCCGCTATTTGTTACATTTTTTTTTACTTTTCTTATCTTTAATTATACAAATTTACTTTCTACTCCCTATCCAATGTTTAATATTTTGACTACTCCAGACACCTTGATATGGATTTCGCGCCAATTGAAAACCTTCAACATCTTTAATTAAAAACCTATCATTTTTCAATACCTTCTCTATTACATATGGACCCTTATGTTTAGGTATTAGCTTTCTAGCAACTCCTCCTGTACTATCGAAATTCTTAACCATAATGTAATCTCCTACTTTGTACTGCGTACTTTCTTTTTTCTTATTATTATATCTTTTTTCATTATCCCTCTGTGCTTTTAATTGCTATTCCGATCCTTTTCTTCTGATTTCTTTCAAGTCTCTAATTTCACTAACATTATCTAACTCTTCTAATTTTTGTCTTAATTCATCAACAACTTTTTCCTTTTGTTCCATTCCAAACAACATCTTGCTGGGAGATTGCGCTACACTTCTTTGTTTGGTATTATTCAGAGAAAATTCTACGTCTTCAATAACTGCATCCCAATGCAATCCCTTTTCAATGTCTGTTAATTTAGCTATCATAGGCCCTACTATTCTATTGACTCTTTCTACCTGTCCATTGGCCTGGGGTGAACCTGTCGCTATCTTTATGTGTTTAATATTATACTCTCCCATAAATTTTGCAAAATCTTCGGATGTAAGCAGGTCCCCCTATCTGATACTATAAATTTCGGCCTGCTATATGATCTAAAATAATCCTTTAAAGCTAGAATCACTTCCTTTGTGTTCGTTGTTTTTGTTGCGTATAACCTAACATATTTAGTGAATCCATCTATTATTACAAACAGATGTTTCTTTATTCTACCGTTATCTACTGGTCCGTAATGATCGATGTGTATTATCTCAAACGGCACATTTCCCTTTGGGATGCTATGCAGCGTTCCTTCTTCTTTTCCCGACTTCGGTGAAAATGCCACGCATCTCAAACAATTTCCTATATGCCTAACAACTTTTTCTTTCGTATTCGAAAACCAATAAGTCTTACCAATAGCATCTATAACCTTATCTCTCCCTAAGTGACCTAATTCATTGTGATATTTATTATAAAATTTTTTCTAACATTTCTTCTGGTACACAAAACAACAATCTTCCACCGTTTGCCTTCCTATAAAGTACACCATTTCTCATTTCAAAAATTTTATCTTCCGTTTTCTCTAACTTTTTCCTAATATCATCATCTTTCATCTTTTGCTTGACAAATAATTAAATTATCTTCAAAACTATTAGTTTCTTTCACTAATATGTTCGTATTTCTGCTCAATGCATCCACATGCAGCATATGCTTTCCTGCTTTATGAACTACCTCGAAATCGTACTCTAATAGTTCTAATGCCCACCTCGCAATCCTAGGGTTTAATTCTACTTTATTTAACGCTAGACTTAATGCGTTGCAATCCGTAACAATTTTAAATCTCTTTCCCTGTACATAGATTCTAAATCTTCTTAATGCATACACGATGGCCAATGTTTCAAGTTCAAAACTATGATATTTGGCCTCATCCTTTGTTGTGGCTTTCGAGTAATAAAATATAGGGTGCCATTTCATATCCTCTTTCTTTTGCAATAACACTGCACCAAAACCTTGTGCACTTGCATCTGTATGTAATCTATTTCATCCTTATAACAATATAACCCTAACACTGGAGCTTCCACTAACTTTTTCTTAAGTGTCTCAAAACATTCTAACTCTTTTTCTTCAAACGAAAATTCTTTGTCTTTCTTTAATAAGTCATATAAAGGTTTTTCAATCGTTGAAAAACCCTTAATAAATCTTCTAAAATATGAACACAATCCTAAAAAGCTTCTGACACCATGCTCCTTATCTGGTACTGGAAAATCTCTAATTGCTTCTATTCCCTTGTCATTGGCCGGTATTCCCTTACCCGAAAGCAAACAATGACCAAATGTTTATATACTATGTTGCTATTATGAACTGAACTTACGTATGTGTACCTCTAGCCTACTACAAACGGCACAAAGTAGACTCCAGGTCCAGATGGCATTCAGCCAATCCTGCTTCAATGAGCGCTAAGTCAGATCGCAGCACCGATCAGGAAAATACTGATCAGCAGCCTAGCTTTAGGGCACATACCTACTGCCTGGAGTATGGCAAAAGTGGTCTTCATTCCGAAAGCTGGAAAGAAAAACATCACTGATCCGAAGTCGTTCAGACCCATCAGCTTGACATCGTTTTTGCTAGTGGATGTCAGCATTAGAAGCACTCTGCTTGTGGAGCATCCTCTCCAACGGATCAACTGATATTGCCCTATATTACCTGAAATGCCTTATTGAGGATTCACTGGCGTTATGTGCCTTCTTAGACATACAGAGTGCTTTCGACAATACCTCCCATGAGGCTGTCAACGCATCCCTGGCATGGAGAGGACTAGATGCGACAACCATCTGATGGATCAAGTCACTACTGGCATCTAGGCGAGCCATGGCCACTATTGGAGGACAGTCGTCCACAGTATCTACCACAAGGGGTTGCCCCCAAGAGGGTGTCCCCTCACCTCACCTGTGGAGCTTGCTGGTAGACGAGTTGCTGGAAAGACTGACCCGCAGGAGTATACTTTGCCAAGGCTATGCTGACGATATTGTCATTATAGCTAGATGTTAATATGAGGAAACACTCTGCGATATCATATAACTGGGCCTCAATATGACCAGCGAATGGTGCAAGGAAGTAGGCCTGAGCCTAAATCATAGCAAAACTGTTATTGTTCCTTATTGTTCCTTCCAAATAGGTACAAACTACAGAGAATGCAGGCAATTAATGACAATGAAGTTAAGTATCTTGGGATAACCCTTGACTCCAAACTTAGCGTCAACACTCATGTCGATAACACAATTGATAAGTGCACCAGAGCACTTTTCACGTGTAGAAAAATTGCTCGTAAGTCGCGGGGAACCTCACCACGCATAATAAGATGGATGTACTTCATAATAGTCAGACCCATACTAACCTATGGGGCAATAGCTGGGGTGATAGAGCACGCCTTAGCACCACTAAGGTGAAACTCCATAAGCTGCAAAGAATGGCCTGCGTATGCATGACAGGAGCAATGCGTACCTGTCCCACTGCAGCCCTAGAAGTACTAATGGAGGTGACGCCACTTCACATCGTCATTGAAATGAAAAGGAAAGCCACCCTAATATGAATTGAGGGAGCAGGAATTGAGTGCAACCTCACAAGTAAGAATAGTGAAGGCCTAAAATGGGATATCCCTAATGCAACCAAATGATGAGATGCCAGCTGAGCATAGGTTCGCTCAGAACTTCTCAGTAATAAAAAGAGTTGGACATCCCTGGTTGAAAGTAGACCCTATGAAACCACAAACAATAAAGTGGTATATAGACGGATCCCTCAGTTTAGTTTTGAAAATACTTGTTCGCTTCTTTTTTTTGGATTGGTGTTATGAATGTCATTGTGTTTTAGGTTTTCATATTGGATTTCGTTTACTTTTACCATTTCTTCGAAATTAGTTGTATTTAGAAGTCGAATGTATACATGTTTGAACGCTGCTATTGTAGTTGCAACATAAATTCCATTATGTATTTCCTGATTAGGAAAAAATATGCAATCATTTACGGTATTAATGTCTTTTTTCGGAATAACTTGTGATCTGGCTTGCAGAAAAACTTTATTGTTGCCAGCGCTATATGTTATATTTGTTAATTCAAATTTCGGTCGCAGTTTGTGGTTTTATATATTCAATGAAACGGATCGTTACAAAAAATGAGATTTTCTATTTGTTAGCTTTTATTTAAAAAAGAGAAAAGTATTTTCTTCTTGAAAATCAGAAATAAAAGTAAAAAAAACTTTTTTATTTAATAAAGATAAGAAATCTTATATATTTGTCATTTCACATAATAATTTTATTTTTTTGCTGAGCATATATATACTTAGTATTAGAGCCGTGGAAAAATTAGTTGGTTAATAAATGTGGTTGGCTCACATATTTGTTTACAAAAAATTGTCCAACCGCATTGTTAGTAAAAATCCTAACAGATTTTAGTGTTTCCCAAGCAGCGGTTTCCCGCTTCGGCTTGGGCTTAGAAATTAAAATTAGATCAAATTGGGGCATTGGCATTTATGCAGCCCGTTTTCGTGGTTTCGCACCTTTACGAAGCTCGTTTTCAATATTTTCAAGACGCTCTTTGTAGCGGGATGCCTTGTCCTTAGCTAGTTGGGTCATCTCCTTGACCAGGCGTCGTTGCTGTAGCAGTTTAATTCTTTTGTGTTTTTTTTTTATTTGACTTCTAGTCTTGCCCGGTACTCAGCTATTGTGAGTGGGTGTGGTTCATCGGCCGGATTTTCCTTCCGCCATCAGTTATTATTTTTTATATTGTCATTTTTATAGTCGAACTTAGATCGACTGTAATTATTCGCACATAACTATTAACACACAATGGATACTGTCACGGTCGCCATGTAAAATTTTAATTTTTTTGAAGTAATTTGTGTTTAGTTTAAAATAATAGAAGAGCTTCTGTACTGTTCGAGGTTCTTTATTTGAATGATCAAAGTGTGCTGAAGTTGGGTTTAGCTAACCCGCACATATATTGCTTATATTGCTTATATCTATGTATTCTTACTTAGATTTTTACATATACAGAAGGCATTGACCACTTGAGCTGCAAAGTGCATGCTCAGCATTCCCACGCTCCGCGATCGGCTTATGTATAAGCGTTAGATCGTATTACTTGGGTGCTGGAGGGCTTACGTAGTTCTTGGTGGTCTTATGGGTATTTGTATATTTATATTTATTATTTTTTTTTTCGCACGGGTCCCACGGCCACACCTCCCGCCCAACCGACTGAGGGGCGCCGTGTATCATACGTGTATCATACGGCTCCATTCGCGAGAAGATAGACGCGATATATAAAAGAGAACAGAAACGAGGAAATTAATATAATGTAAAATAACTATATTAAATATTAGTGTTAGTAGGATCTAATTATTGTATGTAATAAAAAAGTTAAAATTGATTGTTTTAAGAGCGGCAAAGAGTAAAGATTACATATAATAGTCTAATATAGTCAGAACATAATACTCTGTAAGGGTCATGCAACTCATAGTTACATCTACAATGATGTAAGATAAGAGGTATTTATTTACGAATTCAGACCCAGAGATTAGTAAACAAAGAAAAGAAGTAGGTTTTTTTTATGTATCATTAAACGTTTTAATTATTTCCAATAATGGAAGATCTAAAGCCTTTGGATTATCACTAGATTGGATAATTGACTTCGAAGTTGATGTGGGCTTAGCAAGATTATCACGATTGATAACGCACTCAGAATTGAACTAATGTGTGGGTCATGTCTGGGCTTTTATAGGCAGATTGGGATAGCTTAAGAGCGAAGTAAGAGAATAAAGTTATCAACGTCTACTCTCCCTAAAAGAGAGGTGTCTATTCTACCGTTAAGAGAGGAGCTCCCGAAAAATAGGAGTAATTGGAGGATCCTGAGACGATTGTGTGCGCGGAAGTTTTTGTTATTTCAGTTGGCTGGTTATTTAGGGGACGTGGACGTTGTCTCGCCAAGTAATCGGATATTTAGGGGACGTGGACGTTGTCTTGCCACAGAGTCTAGACTTTGGAATTCGGACTTTTGCACTTTGCTTGTGCGTAAATGACAGCTAAGCTTAATCGAAGGACTCTCGATCTTTGATTACATTTCGTACATAGACATTAATGTGTGTGTGTGATTGTTTACAAAAGTGTGTGCGGTTGGGGAGTTGTGGGTGTAGAATGGATATTTTACTATATAGTCTCTAGTGAATCTACTTGGAACCGAGAAGTTAAGCCGACTGATCAAGTCGGGACAAATCAAGTTAATCAAGTTATGACAATGTGTCTCAATGTATTGACGCTAAGTTATACCCAATCATTTATTGTATTGGTAGAGTAGATTAGTCCAATATGCTACACCACCATTAATCTTTATTATCTTTATTAGTCCAAATTAAACAGTTTTATGAACGTAGCGCGTATTGCAATTATTTGTAAATTTAATCAAGCTTATTTCCGGAGAAGGTTCGATATTATCTCTTATTAATAAGGAAGACCCGCCTGTCGCCGGCCCGTAGTTTTTTTGTTCGACGCTTTATGTTTAGCCACCTCACAGCTGCTATAGTTGGCCGGGTTATTTTCCTTCCTGTTGTTGCCACTTGAAGGAAATTGCTTTATAGCGTTGCTTTGGCAAAGTTTGCATTGTGGAACTAGCCTCATCTTCTTGAGCAACGATTTGACCCTGACGAACATATTTATGATGGTTTTAATTCCATACATTTATCCTCTCTACTTGGTTTTTTAAAAAACTAGACTGAAAAGCGATAGTCCGCGTTTCATTTATATTACCGTCAATCATTTTAAAACCTTGCCTAAATTTCCGAGAAGCCAGCCAGCTTCGGGATTGTTCACGGTCCACATGTCGTTGTTACGAGACGTAACCCTACAGTTAGTTGACGACAATGATTCACAATTGTGTCAAACTTATTATATGGTTAATCCGCGATTTCAAAAAAGTTTTGGGTGGTCGGCCGAGATTCGCGACTATCAGATACCAGGTATTCTTTTTTTAATCTGTAGAAATGGGCAAGAATAATAATAAAATGGAAAATATTCAACAAAATTTTTTAAAGAGTGGCCTTTTAATGCGGTTTGTGGCCGTGAAAGTTTTGAGCGGTTTGCGGGCATTGAGGGATAAAAACCTAGGAATGACTTCGAGGTTTTCTGTTAGATTCTATAATTAAATGTCACTTATGTTCTAATCTAGTATTGTTGATCTAATAACCATTTTTTCGCTGTTTTCGAGGTATTAAAAGAAGTTTTGAAATGAAGCAATTTGAAACGATTATGGTTTCTTTATTAAAACATGAATAGGATACGAACGCGATTGTTAATTACTAACAGAGCGTTCGCTCTTAGGGAATTGCTAAGATGATCGCGGGCTTCTCTTCCTAGATAACAAAAATATTACTGCTCAACTGAGGTGCCGTGAAGTTTAACTGTGTAACCAAAGCGTAACCGGGCGAGAGGCTCTGCTTTATAATTCCCGAAATGCTTTGTGTAAGCTTTCTCTGAAAAATTTCTGTATGCATTCCCTGCCAGGCTTCTGGATCCATTCCCTGAAAGACTTCTCGATTATTTCCCTGAAATGCTTATGGATGCATTCCCTGATGATTCCCGATGCATTCCTTTAAATTCTTTTCGGTGTTTTACATGTACGAGTAATATGTATGTCCATGTAATATTCCATGTAGATGTAATTTTTATATTGCACTGTTACTGGGATATCGATAGATAAAATGAGAAAAAATTTAAAAATTGTTCAAAATTGTATGTGTGCGTGGTAGTTTTGATGGTGAAAGAAGGGGCTTGTCAGTGTTTTTGTTATAAAGATTTTAGGAACCGGTGCGAGAGAGCTGTCAGCCAAGCAATGAGAGAGGCAATGGTTCTCTCTCTCAGACCGATCACACTGATGAGCAGTAAGAAATTAACTACCGTGAGGGACTGACACACACACACATTGTGCAAAAAATTAATTACTTAATATAGAATTTATAACACTTAAACAAACTGAAATCTTCATTACTCAAGTGGCGGGTAATACAGTGGCGACGAAGTAAATTTAAAATTAAAATTTAAAATTTTGTACAGACATGTGTATGTAGCTAAAAACAAGTGTGTGCATGCATTCAAATTATGTTTTAAATGCAATTCCTGGGTTGTCCCACGCCACAGTCTAACGGGAAGGGGTGATGACGTCAGTCCGACTTGACCGGCCTCTCGATCAGGGAGAGGAGCGGAGATCTTCTCTGCTCGTGGTGCGCAACGTTTCGTTGCGCAGCTTGGTATAAGTTTAGTATATTTTGGGAGAACCTTAAGGCTAGTCAACCAATATTAAAAATGCAGCTTTCGCTGGAGTAGAATTCTTGAGCGAGTGCTCTTTATTATAATTGAAATCAAACTGGACTTATTCTATTTTACCAAAGCTGATCGCGGCCGTCAAGCCGACCGCTCGTCCAGCAAAGTGCTGACTTAACTTACATACTAGAGGGCTGCATAACACCATTCAAACTGGCAAATGAAACAGTCGTTTGTGTTTTTATTTTGTTATTTATTATTACTTAAATGATTATACATTATATTCTTATTTCATAAATATACCAATTTTTAATTTTCAATATTATTATGAAGAAACATTATTTTATTAATATTCTCTGAATTTAGAGAGATGGCAGAACGTTTGTCTGTTATTAAATTTCGAGCGTCTGAAAATGCTCTTTCAGAGGCATCGCTAGTTGCTGGTATTCAACAAATTTTGTAACTGGATTTATATAACTTTGGGAACATATTTTTATGATCGTTCTACAAAGCCAGACAGTTAAATCCGTCGGCATACATAATATTTGTATTAATAAAGATATTAATTTCTTGATCAAATTGATCACTGCTATTGATGTCATTTCGTTTTTCGATGGAGTCGTCAAAAAGTCGACATCCTGCACTGGTATATTTTCTTCATTTTCCATTTCGAAATTTTCAAAATTAAAACGGGCCAAGAATTGTTTGCGATTCTCAATATTTTTTTTTTTTTCTGCTGCACAAAATTGAAGTAATTTATTTGTGGATGGAAATAGAAATAAATCAATTTTGTGGCATTTTTTTTACATATGGAAGAATTGTTTGAGTATTCTGTTGGAGGAGAGTTGACTTTATATTAGATACAAGGTCACTATCCTATAAGTCTGGTTGACAGGCCTTTTTTTATTTGTTTACGTATGGTATTGTGAAATGAATAGTAGGAAATTGGGTGCTTTAAAATTTTTTGACATATCGTTACATGTTTCAAGAACTTGTGTGATACCTGTAAGCTGTAAACACATGGACAATTGGACAAGATCGCTAAATAATTTATATATTTATTTTAGACAAATGCTACAATATTATTAAATATAAAAAAAAACACACATAATAAAACACAAACTTTGACTTGCCTCATTTTACCCAATGACAACATAAAGAATTCTGAGCACCCTGAATTACCATTGAAAATTCATTGGCTTCATTCATTCATTCATGAACTCAGTGAGTTCATTTCGGTTCGACGCCTAAAAGTCCGAACACGTACGAAGTGAAGTCAAAGAAAACGCGATCAACTGAATGGCATGTATTCTGAATACGCAGAAAAACGAATGGATACTCTAATTGGAAACAAAGAGAATGGTGTTATGCAGCCACCTAATATGCATACATGTAGTAATGTAGTAAAAAAAAAAAAGAGAATATTAAAACGGGTTTACATACATTTGTGTACCTAATTTGATGAAAGGAAAAAGTGAGTGTACATACATACATGTGTGTAATTTAAAAAAACAAAAGTTATTTTGTGTAAATAGCTGCGGTTTTTGCGTGTTCTTCTTCTTTCCACTCTCCCTCGCTTGCTTCGTTTTGAGTAAAACGATGGGGAGAAGAGAGGCAAGTGACAAGGCGAGTTGTGCGTTAATGAGAGCGATTGGTGAGTGGTGGAGAGAGAGTAACATAAAAAGTTCTAGACACAGACAGTGTTGGCACACATAACTTTTGCGGAAAAAAATGCTGACAGTGCTGGCATACATAATTTTTGTGAAAAAAGCCGACCTAAAGTCATTGCCAGTACTTCAAGGCGGTTAAATAGAAAAATAACAAAGCTTGCTTAAAGTCACTGCACGTATTGTACTTCGAGTACGAGGCGGTTAAAAAAGAGCTGACTGCGAATCAGGGCCAATACTTCGAGTATTTGGGCAAAAAATTAATATAACGGTGACTGCAAGTCAATGCCAGTAATTCGAGTATGAGGCGTGAAAAATAAATAATATTCTATTTAATTTCAGGGGTATTAATTACGATGGTAGAAAATGCCACTACTTTTCCAAAGAAAACTACAGTTTTGAAAGGCATCTGATTAGAAAGCTCTGACCTTCAGAAGGAGAGACTTTTGAAAAATTTGTTTTACGACTGCCCTATCAAAAAATGTGTTTTTGTTGCAGCTAAATTAGAAGTCAAGGAAATTTGTCTTAATGACAAAATAATTGATAGCTGGGCCGCAGTAAATCTAAAAAAGAAATTGTTGGAAAAAGAATACACTTTGACCCAAGTGATAGATGCCTGTCAAGTCAATGAGGAAATTAATAAAAAGTCCAAATCTTAGAAGCTGAGGGAATAAGAAAAATCTCAACAAGTCACATAAATAGGACCGGTGAATGCGGCAGATGTGGTCGTAAAGGCCATTTCAGCAACAGTTCTTCATGTCCATCCAAAAATCAAAAGTGCACCAAGTGCAAGTTATCCAACCCATAAATATAGCACTCTGCTCCAGTTGATAAACAAATTTCAAACTCCAACCTCAGCAGCATTGCATTTGCCCTTGTTTTTGTCGCCAACACTTAGCCACCCGATAAATAACAAAACTTGAAGTAAACACAATTTCCACTTGGAGACCACGCAATTATCAACTTATTGCGCGTCATTCAAACTGCATCAGTCAGCAAATTGAAATGCTGAGAAACAATTTCAGTGTAAAGCTTTTATCCTAAAACTCATTTGAAAGCTCAAGAAAATCCTAAAGAAAAGCTTCTGTCCGAGGTTGAGTGGATTACGATTAAGATTTAGAAGATCAGACTGACTCGGGACGAGATCGTGAACAGCTTCAAATCAAAGATAAGCAAATAATAAAGTGTGTTGTAATAGTATAAGTGAAAAAGTCCATCACCGAATATATATTAAATAATCAAAAATAAAAATTATTTTTTTAAATTATTAAAGAGTAACAATTTTATTTTTTCCACACGAATTGTTCATTTTGCAATTAAATGAAGAACATATTAGAAACGCGAGAGACCTCAGGAACATTATGAAGCAACTAAACGTCAACGAAGCAAGGTGCGTTGGGTAATGGAAGAACGTGACCGAAAACCTGGAGAAAAGTGTTTTAAGATCCAAAGTGACAAGGATGATTAGTTTATTAGATGTCGCGTTGGCGGGTGTGAACTCTCCCTAATTATTGACTCTGGTTCCAGATTCAACCTTATAAGTCCAAAAGACTGGGCCCATCTTCAGGCAAAGAAGTCACCTATGTTCAACGTTCGACGAAATTCAACCAACAAGTTCAGAGGCTATGCTTCACATAAAATCGCATTTGAAGATGTGGTAATTGCCATACTGGAAAAAGCTGTTGGTCTTGATGTTATTGAACCAGTAATAAGACTCTCTCCATCGATATCGCCTAAGGTCATAGCATTCAAAGAAAACGGGGACATAAGGATATGTATTGACATGAGGCTGGCCGAAAAGGCAATCTTAAGAGAAAATTATCCATTGCCGGTTTTTGAAACGTTTATGACAAAATTGAGAGGCGCAAAGTATTTCACCCGACTGGACCTCAAAAGCGCATATCATCAGTTGGAGCTGGATGAATCCAACCGAAACATAACCACATTTGGCGAAAATTCCGAACTTATGATATTTCAACCCAAATAATAAAACGCGCTTCATTACAGATGCAAGCCGCGTGGCCCTAGGATCAGTACTATTGCAATTTGACACGGCCGGTGAACCAAAGATTGTATCGTTTGCAAGTTGCTATCAGATGTAGAAAGACGATACTTACAGACTGAGAAAGAAAATCTGGCGCTAGTTTGGATAGTCAAAAAACTAGAATTCGAATTGGTCACCGATCACAAGCCGTAAGAAAACATTTTTAAGCCCATTTCAAAACCCGGCTCTTACGTCTCCAAGCACTCAAATTTAAAGTCATAAACAAAGCGGGTAAAGAAAATATTTCGGATGTCCCGACTATGCGAATTTTCATTAACAACTTCTGGTTGGCGGAAAACTGAACTTTTTATATTTCGGGTTATTGAACACACAGTACCTATATCATTAAGCATTTCGGAAACCGCACGGGAGAGCGCTGCTGATGAGGAAATCATGGATGCGATGACTTGTTTGTGGAATACTGGTACATCGAACAGTTTCTACCCATTTCGATTCGAACTTTTAATGCTTGAAAAAATTCTGTTGAGAGGCACACGGTTAATTATCACCAAAGGACTGCAAAAAATAGTTTTAGAATTGGCCCATGAAGGACATCCTGGTGAGTCAGCAATGAAGCGTCGATTGCGAGTCAAGGTGTCAAGGCGTCATATCGATGAAAATGCTGAAAATTTCGTAAAAACATGCAAAGATTGCATGCTTGTTTCACAACCACCCGGTCTGGCTCCAACGCAAAGAACAGTTTTTCCAACAAATTAAGTCCATTATTAGGCCCACTTCCAAACGGGAAAGACTTCCTGGTGTTTATCGACTATTTTTCCAAGTATATGGAATTAAGATTCTTACATTCAATATCATCATATTGTTAAAGTTTCAGGTGGAGGCACGACAATAATTAGAGATTCTAGTCATCTCAAGAAGGTAGCAGATGCCAGAAAAAACAATAGACGTCCCGGAACCACCATAAACAAGCGTCTCTGCCCACAAAACAGCACAACTTCTGCACCTGGGTTGCAGCTCAAGCTGACAAACAAAGAAGTGATGTGGTAACCGGTGTGAGAACGCTGTCAGCCAAGCAACGAGAGAGACAATGGTTCTCTCTCTCATACCGATTAAGAAATAAACCACCGTGAGACATTGTGCAGCAAATAAATTACTGAATAAAGAATTTATAAAACTAAAACAAATAAAACACAAATAAAAATTGGCAAGACAATCAATCAATGAATCGAAAAAAAATCCAAATTTTTTTCAAAAGTGTGGGCAGGACAGTTTTGGGTGTTAGAGAGGGCGTAAAAAGTTTTTTTTTTTTGAAAAATCAATAGAAATTTACAAGAATAAAAAAAATCTGAAAAAATATCAACACATATTTCAAAAGTGTGGGCGTTACAGATTTGTGGGCATTAGACTGACGGCAGAGTGCGCTTGATAAGCGAAGCGCTGGATGAGAACGAGCGATAAGTCACTGCATGCATTTTTAAGTTCAATCGCTTGGAAGATGTCAGAGTTGCGAGGTCAAGCGATAAAGCGAGAGAGCAGTTGCAACCTGCTTTATCGCTTCAACTCCCTCAGAGCGTTCGATTGTTGTCTTGTACTCTCTGCTTTAATTACCGTTTATTTTCAAAACACACGTTTTTTTGTTTTGTTTTCTTCCATTCTGTGCTTGTTGTTAATTATGTTAGTAATTATAATAATTACATTTGAAATAAAATTTAAAATTTTTAATGCTTTAATTAAAAATGTTATTAATTATCGCCAATGTTGCTGTCGTTTCTTCGTCAAACGACTACCAATTTTATTTAAAATGTAATCAAAAGTCGAAATAGACATCCGCGTATAGGTAAAGAACCTTTCTGGGTGGTTTTGTTAGTCTTTATATAAATTATTGAAATCGCCTTTTTCAGTTGCAGGTGGACGCCAGTTTTTATTTTAAGAAAAAGCTAATAGTAGCGCGTGATGCAAAAAATTCCTCGTTCGAATTCATCACGTTCACGTTAATAACTAAAAGAAAGCAATGTTGATCGTTTTTCGCAAAGCTCTCGCTCTGCTATCTTCTCGCTTTGCTCATAGCTTCTCGCTTCACATCTCGTGCGCACTCTGCTCTCATCCTTAGAGTGGGCGAGGCAACATGAATCAACAAACTTGCGCTGCGTCTATGTCTCTAGAATCTGTATGCTTCTAGCCTTTATAATTCCTGAGATCTCGACGTTCATACGGACATGGCCAGATCGACTCTGATATTAATCCCTATTAAAAATATATAAATTAACAGACAATATATTTGTGTATTGCGATTTATTATGCGACTATGCGCGTTCTGATGAGTTTTTAAACTAAAGACAGAAAACTTAAGCTTAATATGAAGTAGCCCGTCTTCTGAAGCAGCGCTCACGGCAGAATGCTGACATTGCGCTTCACACGCTCCGGGCAGTAGAATGTTTGGCTGGTGCTGGAATGCAGGAGTCATATTTCGCGAATTAGTTGCAGTCGCGCTGACGTTACTGCGGCCGCGTCCGGTCTTATCGTGGAGTTAGCGATTTTGGCCCTGCGCGTGTTAACTCCTCCCCGCGTTATGTTAAAGTCGTCCTCGGCTTTTCGGGAAGGTATCGTCATCTCGATGCTGGAGTCGGGGTGTCGTCTTTTGACTCGACAGTAACGGATGCTTTGGATGATCCCATAAACAATTAGGACCACGGCGATGGTGACGCCGCTGCTTAAAATGGGTCTCGAAATGATGTCAGATTTCAGACTACTAATATGTTGGAGGTTCTGCAGCGACAGCTCGTGCAAGAACGGCAAGCTTAGTTGATCTCGATGGCTAGTCACATTGATCTGAGAGGCCACTGCCGCAGCGGGTTTCTTCTTTAGGACGCCCTGGTGGTTTTCGTAGTGGGTGCCGTTTAGAGATATACGATCGTCATATGTGGCTAAGTAGGTTCCCGAGATCATCTTACTGCTGCCTAGGCTATCTTTGACCCTGAAGGTTGCGTCGTTGATAATCAAGACACCTTCTTCAACAAGTGTCACCGGATCCAGATGGCCAAGGAGAGTGTTGCACTGTGCGACGGTTCCAGACACCAATTGTTGAGCGCAAGTCGGGTTCTGCAATCTCTTGCAAAAGGTGGTACTCATGGCTGCGTTACATTCCTTGACGGCGTAGATTCGTGCACCGCATTCGGCTGCTACATTATTATTCTCAAAGTCTAATATTATCTTATTATGTTGAACTGGGAAAACGTTAATTTTTTTACAAACTGTTTCTAGTTTAGGATATTTGATTAAGAAATACAATAAATCGTTGTTCTGAAAGGCTTTAACGCTAGATACTCTTAAAATATCTGCTAAGCTCGTATTTGTGAGAAGTTTATTGGCCAGCTCGTGAATGTCAACACTATCCAAAAAAAGGGGGCTTATTAAATTTAATTTAGCTAGAGTTACCGACAGTATCAAGTCTTCTAGGTTTGTAATAATTATTCTATTTTTAGCAAGTATACTTTCAAATAGGTGTTCTGAGTCCGCGTTGTCTGTTTTACTTATTGCATTCATTGACCTTGTAATTTCGTTTAGTCGAGATTGAAGTTTCGTATTTATTTCGATCTGTCTATTTGCTGAATCTATTAATTGCCCTTGTTTAAATTTAATCTGTTTCCAGTCGTCGAAGTCTGGGGTTCCGGCTATTACCTTGAGTGCTGTACCTAGTAGATTTATACTGTGAGCATGTCTATGGTGTACCCTAATCGTAGCTATTAGTGATTCTATGTGCCCCAAGTCAGTAGTTATTAAATTTCGCATATGGTCTTTTCCAAAGTAGTTCAGTTGCCGTCTGGTATCTTCAACATAAGTTTCATATGAAGTTATGTTAGAAGTGTGTCCGAGATATCCGTATCTGTCCCATATCGTTAAGTCACCGTCTATTATAGGTATGTAGTCTGCGTGTGAATAGTCATTAAGTTTCATAGTCGTTATTGTCAAGGTGATTGCGGAAGCCAGCACACACAAATATCCTAACCTGTAATAAAAATATTAAAATTAAAAGTACTATAAGCGATGAAATTTTTAATTTATTTATATTTGTTTTTAATTTTTTTTCTTGGGTTTACTTAAGGTTGTCCTTATGGACCACCCTCCGTTTTATTAGAACCGTCGTACCTAAATCAGCATCAATGGCTTCTTCCGTGCACAGTGGTGACAGTTTATTACCCAATCGTTTGTTTGATTTTAGCCATACTTTTTCGCCTACTTTATACTTTTTATGGATTCTATCTCGGTTCATGTACCCAAGTTGTTATTCTTGCGCAAGTACAATTTTATCCCTAGTTTCTGTTAATAAATCCGAAGGGGCGGAGTAAACTAATTCTGTCGGTTTTCTGTTTGTTACTGAGTGAATTGACCTATTATACTCAATGGTCGCCAAAAGGATTATGTCCCTGGTTTCGTTAAGGTGTTTATCTATTTTTAGACAACGGGCTATTTCTGTAAGGGTACTGTGGAATCTTTCCACTTGACCATTAGAGGTGCTGTGGAGTGGTGGGGCATTACAAATCTGAATATCAAAATTATTTAGTATATTTTTTATTGTTTCGGAATTTAAAGATTTTTCGTTGTCGCAATAAATGATCCTTATTTTGGGAAACAGGTTTACCAGCTGTAAAATCGGTGCCTTTACGTCCACAATTGCGCGTGAAGTAATATATTGGACGACCGCAAACTTTGAGAGTTTATCGACGCATGTTAAAAAAAATGTTTTGTCGGTACTAAAAATGTCAACATGCAATATTTCCCCAACATATGATGGGATTGGGGTCTCACCCATCGCTTGCTTGACCGGATGTTGATTATATTTACCCATTGAACAAACCTTACAGTTTACGACAATCTCTGTTGCCAGCGAATTCATCTGCTTCACATTTTCCTGCGCTGCTCGGTGCGCTCGGTTATGCTCTGCAATAATTATTTCTCTCTGTTCGGTTTTATCGACAATGTCTATCACGATATTTTTGGAGTGTCGGAATGTGGTTGACGGAAAAGCTTCTACTAGACTGTGTTGTATGAATGCTAAAATGGGTAGGTCGCAATGTATTGCGTTAACTACTTTGGCATTTACGACGTCTTGTACTGTTTGCAAAAGTGTGTTACGGTCGACAAATCTTATAACGTGCCTGGTTTTTTCCCTGAACAAAATAGTAGATCTAACTGATGGGGCGTTAGAATCTTCAATTACGATCTGGTTCCTAAAGCAATTTACAGGCTTTTCGGTCGTTTCGAAAGTATAGGTAAGAGATTCTTCGCTATGTATTGTGGCAATATCAGAGTTTGGGCAATCTTCGAGTACGTTTACATTCTGGGGAGATAGGGCGTCTGCTACGAAATTCTCTTTGCCAGGCTTGTAAAAAATATTTGCGTTGTGCTCGTCAATAAAAGCTTTCCAGCGTTTTATCTTAGCATTTGGGTTCCTATCCGACACGGCAAAAGTCAACGGTTGATGGTCCGTGAAGATATTTAAATTCTTTACGCCATATAAATAATTTCGAAGATTTTTTAGGGCCCAAACAATGGCCAAGAGTTCCCTCTCATTTGTTGCAAAGTTTACTTCGTTGTCTCGTAATGTTCGAGAAATCAAGGTAATTGGACGTCCGTCCTGAGACAACACAGCTCCAAGACCGTGCCCTGAGGCATCCATAGTTAAATCGAATGGTTTTTTAAAGTTTGGGTATGCTAAAATAACGTCCTCAGAGGCTAATACGTCTTTTAGTCTATTAAAAGCCTTTAGTTGATCTTGTGTTAATTCAAGGCTTACTTTCCTTGAATTGTTGGCACTTATTTTACCATTTTCGCCTTTTATGACGTCCGTTATTGGTCGTGCGATGTTGGCAAAGCCTTTTATAAAGAACCTATAATAGCTTTCTAGCCCCAAAAATGATCTGAGACTAAACAAGGTTTTTGGCGGTTTGAAGTCTTTTATGGCCTGAACCTTACTTGGCGAAGTTTAAATCCCGCCGCGGGATACCGTGAATGCCAGATATTCCACTAGGCGCAATTTTCAAACCAAAAGGGAGTCTACAGAATTCATATTTTCCGTTGTTTACGGAGAAAGCGGGTTTTTCCCGGTCCCTTTCCGCTAATTCGATTTGATGAAATCCCGATTTGAGGTCAAGGGTAGTAAAGTACTGTGCCTCGCCCATATTTGATAATATGGTTGAAATACTTGGGATGGGGTACTTATCATCAGTCGTTTTTTGGTTAAGTTTACAAAAATCGATGACCATACGCTTTAGCTTGTGGCCCGATTGGTCTACCCCCTTTTTATCGACAACCCAGACCGGGTTGTTGTAAGGTGATTTGGACGGTCTTATTATGCCATTCGCTAGAAGTTGTTTAACCTCTGCATTGACAAACTCGGATACGCCCATTGGGTAATGGTACAGTTTAGAATATACTGGCTCCCCGTCAGTTCGTATTGTTGCAACTGTATTGATATTGTAGGGCAGGGACTCATTAACATCTGCAAATGATCCTGTTATTTTATTAATCATTTTGTTAAAGTCATCTTTAATGACTTCAGGAACATCGCCATCGTCTATTTTAATGAAGTTTACGTTCTGGCATTTTGTAAACTTGGCTCTGACCCGCGATCGTAAGTGATACAATTTTATTCGAAATCAACATTGGCGTTAATCTTTTTTAGTAAGTCTAGGCCAATAATGCCGTGAAAATCACTTAGATTTTCTAAAATAAAAAAATATGTTTTAGTTTTAAAAAGTTGAATTTGGCACTTCCGTTCAATTCTTGTATGACCATGTAGTGATTTTACCTGTAATGGCTTGTCGACTGGCACAAAGTGTGGCAGCCCTAGAAGTGGCTTAATGTAATTTTTCGAAGTCCCTGTATCGATAAGAAGTTTTATGGTCTGCGCTGCTACTGTACGTGTGATGTACGGAAGCAGGGAGTGACCCCTAAAAAATTACAGCTTTCGACCTCAGACAAATCGTCTTCAGCCGCATTTGCCTCGGATTCTGCCTGTTCTTCGTATTCGTTTTTTTGGTCTTGGGGCATGTGGTTCAATGATTGGCGACTTTTCGCTGAATGACCACCTTTAACATTTGTTGCTTGAATGGGCTGTCTAAAGCGTGATGACGTGTCTACTTCCATGGGTTCGGAAGTTGATTCTTGTGGCTTCTGGTAATATCTCTGTCTAGCGCTACCTGAAGTGTTCGGCTTTTGACCGTTACCTTTCTGGTAATGGTGATTTTTCCTAAAGATAGTGGGAGCGTCGCTCTCTTGCTGGGGGTTTTGACGCGAACCTTGGGACCTCTGATTCCCAGATTTTTGCGGTTTTTCCTCTATGTGCCGAGCAAAGTTTGCGGCAAAAATGCTTCTCTCGTTACTTGATTCTGCCTTTTGTGCTAATGCCAGGGCAGTCTGTAAGTCTCGAGGTTGGGCTGGAAAAACTGCCCATTTTAGAGATTCCTTCAGGCCTGAGATAAATGTGTGAAGTGCATCGTTTCTATATTTGTCATTTAACACAGCTGCCGAAGCTGCGTCGTGGGTCATGAGAGTTTTGTTAGTTAAAAGCGTCAGCTTTCTTTCTATATCATCGTAATATTTCAAAAGGGGCTGGTCACCCTGCCTTAAAGTACTTAATCTTGTTGAATTACGTGAACCGGAGTTTTGTCTGAATATGTGAAATCCAGTCTAGCAATTATCGCGTGAAAATATAAAACTGTATTAAATGATGCTTAGATCGCATCTGCAGATCCCCTAACCTTGTTGCGTATTATGGCAACAGCCTGATAATGCCTAGAACTTCCGTCATAAGCTTCGAAGACTTTATATGCGGCGTTGACCAATTGGCGCCAAGAGATATAATGTTCTTGTTTGCCGTCAAACTCAGGAATAGATTTAACTATGTCTAGGGGCTCTTCACATCTAACTTCTGGTATGATTTCTATAGGCTTATAAGCCTCTGGCGCAGTAGCCTTGAAAGCGTTTAGTTGTTCTGTTAAAGTTGCTATTTTTTGGTCAAATATTTGTGCTTGCTCTGCCAGACAATTTCGTATGTAAAGGTCAATCTGTACTGATTCTTGTTGCGTCATTGTGCGGTTTTTGTATTCTTGGTAAGAGGGGATATAGTCTTCTAAACTACTGTCGCTAAATCTTTTCTGCATGGCACAATGAACAAATCACTTACATGTATTTCATTTCTGGGTAACTGCTTAAACTACCGATGCGTGCACTTGTTGATTTGTTGATTTTTTCTTTACTCTCTCAACTCTTCGTGTTGGGGTTCTATTTTTTTAACTTGTATGTTGTTATAACCGTTTTAACCGTTTTTTTTCTTTTTAATTTGTATGTTGTTTTAACCGTTGGTTTAGCTTTTTTTTTATTCTTGTTATCACTTTGTTTGCTTCGCACTTCTTCGTTTATTTGTCACAGCTTTGGCTGGTGAACAAATATTGTGAGTTCTATAAGAGTGCCGTGGGCGCCAATTAACAGACAAAAATTTTAATTATTGCGATTTATTATGCGTCTATGCGCGTTCTGATGAGTTTTTAAACTAAAGACAGAAAACTTAAGCTTAATATGAAGTAGCCCGTCTTCTGAAGCAGCGCTCACGGCAGAATGCTGACATTGCGCTTCACACGCTCCGGGCAGTAGAAAGTTTGGCTGGTGCTGGAATGCAGGAGTCATATTTCGCGACTTAGTTGCAGTCGCGCTGACGTTACTGCGGCCGCGTCCGGTCTTATCGTGGAGTTAGCGATTTTGGCCCTGCGCGTGTTAACTTATACACTTTATATGGTCGGAAACGCTTCCTTCTGCCTGTTACATGCTTTTCAACGAATCTAGTATACCCTTTTACTCTACGAGTAACGGGTATAATGATACCATTGTAAAATTAAAATTTAACTGAAAAAGATGCTAGTAATTCTGCAAAGACTTTGTGTTGACACACAGGGTTTAGCTTGTACCCGATTGTGCACGATTGTTAGCACTCTGTAATACTTATTTTCCACGACAGGTTCCGAACTTCCGACTGGGTATTGTTTTTTGCACTCTTAAGCAATATAGCTACATAGTGCAAAACCAATGTACATATGGCCGTAACGCATCTTGTTATTTTATTATTATTAATTAATTAATATTAATTTGACTGTTTAGAGAACATTGTATTTAAATAGCATCAGGCGCGCTTGCTTATTAACTGTTTTATTATATTCCTTGTCGAGCCGCCGACAATACCCAGGAAATGCCTTAAACACTCAGACAAATGAAGATCGTTTTATTCTATAGGGAAATAATACAGTTTGAAAGGCATTACAAATTTGAACTTATATCTATTCTGAATTTTACGTACCGCAGTTTCTCTTCCCTCACTTGGTATCGTCTTGGTATCGTCAGACGAACTGATCCCACGCGCAAAGTAGCTTAATTCTTAGTTAAATCGATGTGACCAATTACAATAGCGATAAAAATGCATACATTTAGTATTTAATGTGCCCGAGTGCCCTCAATCGGTGACTACTTATCGATAGCCAACTTATCCGTTCCGCGACATCCCCTCCCCGGTGAAGCAACAGCATTCACCACATCCAGAACGGCTAACTTCGAAGCGGGACGCAGCACTAATTTGGCTCGGTCGCTAGTCCTCACCGAAGCCCGCCGTGGCACTCCATCTTTCCCGGTGAACACCTCTTCAACGACGCCTCTTTTCCACTCCCTGCGTGGTATGACCGGGTCGCAGATGTATACCAGGTCTCCTCGACGCATGGGCTCAACACTCTGGCACCATTTCTCTCTGCAAACAGCTGTGGGCAAGTACTCGTGCACCCATCGTTTCCAGAACCGATCTCTCATCATCCGAGCGATACGCCACTGTTTCCTTGTTGTGCATCTCTCAAATGCCAATTCATCTTCTCCAGGAAGATTTGGCACGTCGGGCATTCCTTTCAACAGGTCGTTCGGTGTCAGTGGAGCCTCCTGCTCCACTGTGATCGGCAAGTGCGTGAGCGGGCGGGAATTCACTATGTTCTCCGCCTCGATCAGCAAGTTCTCCAGCACGTGCTCCTTAGGTGCAAGTTCCTTCATCGTATGCGCCAAAACCTTCTTCACGCACTGGACCATCCTTTCCCAGACACCTCCCTCAGCTGGGTTTGATGGGCAGTTGAAGATCCATTCGATTCCTTTAGATGACAACTCGCCCTGTATCTTCGCTGGGTCAAATACATCGCTGAATCGTCTGGCCTCTTTATCGGCTCCCACGAAGTTCTTGCCATTATCGCTCCTTATCCTAACCACCGGTCCACGGCGGCACATGAAGTTTCTCACAGCGATGATGAATGAATCCGTTGACACATCATGAGCCATCTCCAAGTGGAGGGCTCTCGTAGTTAAGCAGGTGAATAGCGCCACCCACCTCTTCTCTGTTCAGCGCCCAATCGACACAAACAATGGTCCGAAATAGTCCAGGCCAGTGAACTTAAATGGCCTTTCATTTGCCTCAAGCCGATCCTCCGGTAAATGGGCCCATCACCGGTTGTGTCGGTCGTGCCTTCCGCAACTTGCATACAATTAGCCACCACCTTCTGTAGTAGCCGCCTCACGTTAGTTATCCAAAACTTTCGACGAATCTCGCCGATGGTGGCCTCCACTTTTTGGTGGCACATCCTCTCATGGTTGTGATGAACGGTCCTTTCCGCCAGTGCGCTTTTATGGGACAGTATGATCGGACGGCGAGCCCCATATGGTACGCATACCGCTGCGTCAATCCTTCCATTGGAACGCATGATACTCTCTCTATCCAAATACGGCGACAGTCCTGATAATTGGCTGCTCTTGCTAACCGTTCTTCTTTGAGCTTCCTCGGCGAACGCTTCTCTCTGCACCAGCCGGACCAATGCGTGCTCCGCGTCAGCACGTTCGACAGAGGTAAGGCCGTGATCTTCTCGCTCGTAGCGTTGCCCGCGACAGCGTCGAATAAATCTTAGGATCCATGCTGTCGTTCTTACCAGTTGGTTGAAACTCGAGAACCTCTGCCAAAATAGAAGCGGCACGTTTGCCATGGCTAATACAAACTCACCTGACATCTCTTCTTCCTCAGCGGCCTGTGGAGCGCGTCCATCGGTTACAGAAAATTTGGGCCAACTTTCTTCAGGTCCCATGAGGAATGGTGGTCCGCTTAACCACCGCGAACCTTAGCTGAAGTCCCCGCGGCGTTGCGACCTGGTTGCGTCGTCTGCAACGTTTTCGGCAGATGGTAGCCATCTCCATTGGGAAACCTCTGTGGATTCCAAGATTTCGGCCACCCAAATTCCAACAAATTGCTTATATCTCCGGTGAGTGCTGGTGATCCAGTACAGCACGGTCTTAGAGTCGGTCCATAGTGTGCAGCTGCTGATCGCTACACCGTGTTCCTGTTTAACGGTGTCCATCAGTCTAGTTCCTAATACAGCTGCTTGAAGTTCCAGTCGTGGGATCGACATCATCCTCATGGGAGCACATTTCGTTTTGGAACACACAAAATGTGCCTGCACATCGTCGTTTGCGTATGTGGCCCGCCAGTAAGCCGCCGCGGCAAACGCAGATTGGCTGGAGTCCACGAAGACGTTCAGCTGCAGTGTCCGTATACGTCCAGCACCGAAGTAGTAGCGTGGACATCGGAATTCTTCAACGTATTTCATTTCTTGCCGCCAGCACTCAAATGCTGCGGCCACTTGACTCTCCTCCGCCAAATCTCTCGCATCAACAGTTTAGCGGTTATCATGTAGCAGCTCAAGAACCCGATCGGATCGAATGTGGACATAACAAGGCTTAGAAACTCCCTCTTGGTAGGGACGCGTTTCCCGTCCATCACACTGCTGGGTACCCAATGGTATTTGATGCTGAACTTGAAGTCATCCGTAGCCGGCTGCCAGTACATTCCCAATACTTTCTCCTCAGATTCGCTCCATTTAACTTTCGGGTTGGATCCTTGTGGGTTCAGAGCTTTGACCACATCTTCCGAACTGGAGGAAAACCGACACAAACCAAATCCTGCGTTTGCGTGTATTTCTCTCACCCGTGACGAAACGGCGACAACATCGTCCTTGCTCATGAAACTGTCCACATAGTCGTCCACGTAGTGGTACTCCTTTATCGCCAGAACCGCTCGCGGATCCGTACTACTATATTGCGAAGCGTTGACGAGCTTCACATAGTCCGCTGCACAAGGAGAGCAAGCTGCTCCGAATGTCATGACCTGCATCTCGTAGGTGTCCGGATTCCGACGATCCTCTCCATTTCTCCACAAGAATCGCTGGGCACATCTGTCCTGTGGCTGTATCAGCACTTGGTGAAACATCTCCTTGACGTCTGCGCATACTCCAACTGCTCCTTCCCGGAAGTGGAAGAGCACTGCTGGTAGGGATTTGTAGCGCTGAGGGCCTTTCATCAGCGCCGAGTTCAGTGATATATCGTTCACTTTGGCTGCGGCATCGAAGACTAGACGGATTTTTCCCGGCTTGTTTGGGTTCTCGACCCCGAAATGCGGAAGGTACCATACCTTGCCGCCGTTGGTGTGGGTTATCCCCTGCGGCTCTAGTCGTCGTGCATATCCCTTCTTGATCTAATCATCCATAATTCCGTTGTATGCCCGCGCGAAGACCTCGTCGCGCTTCATTTTCCGTTCAATGTTGACGAGTCTCTTGAGTGCCATGTTGTAGCTGTCTGGCAGTCTCACCTCGTCGTCCTTCCATAGCAGACCAGTCTGGTATCGTCGGCCTACACGTTTCGTCGTGTCCTCCAAAATGCTTAAGGCTCGGACATCGTCACCAGCTGCGACCGGCGGTGCGGGCTTTACTCCAAAATTCTCAGATTCGAAGTAATCGCTGACCATCTTCTCTAGAAGATAATCGTGTGACACGGCTAAAAGGCATGATCTAGATACCGGTGGACCTGCACTCCCTTTTACCGGTCCGTACACCACCCAACCAAGTTTGGTGGCGTCTGCAAATGGTCCTCCTGCTCCAAAGCTTCTGGTCCTCAGTGGAATACCCAAATGAGCGTGATCTAAGCCGATCAAGATCCTTGGCGTTGCATCGAAGTATGGTTTAGATTCAATACAGCGAACACATTTCTTAGGTCATGGCGCATGGATTGCCCGTGCCACTTATCTGCAGGCTAACTACCGTTGTGTGCTCTCTGGCGGATTTGCCACCAAACCACTGCACGTTGAGCTGTCGACTCTTTCCCTTTAGGTTCAGGCTCTGGATGATGTCGTCGTCAATAAGCGTTACGGACGATCCCTCATCGAGCACCGCGTATATGTCCACTTGCTTATTCCTCCCGTACAGCGTCACCGGCAAAATCCGGAATAGCAGGTGATCTCCATCCGGGTCAGCGCAGCTAAGGTTTCGGTGTGGCGATTCCTGGCCATCCTTGCCCCTCACATATTGGGCAACATTTGTGAGAGTCAGAATCCTTTCCAGCAAGACGACATGTGCTTGCGAGCAATAGCCTTCGCTTCGGATCTTTACTTGCAGCATCCGTGACAATGCATATAAATTTAGCGAGCTCATGTAGCCATTCGCTAAAATGCACCACTGTTGGATATGGTTCTATCGTAGCCGCATGCTTCGCCCAGTCCAACCCCTTGCTTATAGGCAACTTAGCTATCAGCTCCTCCATTAGGAAAGGATTTCTTAAATGCTGAATGCCGTTCTTCGTTGACTTCAAAAACGCAGCAAGGTTGCTCACCTTTGTGGCAAACGGCACAATTCTGGCTAATTCTATGGCAGAACCGATTCTGATATTGGCAGCACATCTCGCACGCTCTCCAGTTGACTTCGAATCAGTTGCTCCGGGCGTCCATATCGAAATCGAAGCTGCTCCATAACTTCTTGCACATTGTCCGGGTGGATGAGCAGCGCCTTTACTGCCGCTCGTGCCTTCACTAGCCTTTGATTGTTCTCCAAGGCTGTACACTGATATGCCTCTGTCGTCTCCGTAAACGCGCACTGGAATATTGGCCATTCCTCGGGCTGGCCTTCGAACTCTGGATGATCCGGTAATCTACGTGGCCTCCATACATTTGGTATACTTGCAGGTGCTGTCACGTAGGACCCAGGCACAGTAACCACTTAGCTGCGTTGTGGCTCCCGTAGTGCATTAACATACCCTAGTTGTGGCTGCACCGTGGCCGTAACGTAGCACGGCGGAGATAGGCTCACTGTTGTACAGTTATTATTCCGTGTGACTTGTTGTCCACTAGTTCCACTCAATTGTGCGAGCAACGGTTCATTCAAAGATGGCGTCACAAATTGTTCCCGTTGCAAATTTTCACTCAACATCTGCGTCTTCGCTTCACTCATACTTAGCAGTGTATTCGCTGCACCGCTATCGTTACCGCTCAACCCGATTCCAACGGGATTCCTTGCGGTCTCTACTTGCCCTTCATTTGCCTTTGCCTTGGATAGTTCCCTTTCTAAGGTTGCGATTCTTTCCAGTAGGTTCGCCACCTCTACAGTTGTGGAATTTGTAGTCTGCTCTGCTTTGGCAGGCTGCGGAGTACCAATCGGATTCTGACCGAGTTATCCACTTTCCTTGGAACTTTGAGGCTGCTGTACATCACTAGCCACACTCATCGTGGGCTCCGTGGACTGATCTAGTCTGGGGCTTCGCCTCAGCGCCGGCATGTTGCAAATCACAGGGTGCGAATAAAAGAATGCGAATAAAAGAAATGTCGAGCCGCCGACAATACCCAGGAAATGCCTTAAACACTCATTGGCTTAGACGAATGAAGATCGTTTTATTCTATAGGGAAATAATACAGTTTTAAAGGCATTACAAATTTGAACTTATATCTATTCTGAATTTTACGTACCGCAGTTTCTCTTCCCTCACTTGGTATCGTCTTGGTATCGTCAGACGAACTGATCCCACGCGCAAAGTAGCTTAATTCTTAGTTAAATCGATGTGACCAATTACAATAGCGATAAAAATGCATATATTTAGTATTTAATGTGCCCGAGTGCCCTCAATCGGTGACTACTTATCGATAGCCAACTTATCCGTTCCGCGACATTCCTAAACATTAAAAGCGTTAATATTCTGTGACAGAGAACACACGTAATTGTTCAGAACAGAGGTATGAAACTTAAGACCACCTTCGTCTATTATCTTTTAAAACCATATGTCCTTTGATTGTTTCTGGGAAAATTCACATTTACATAGTTTAGACCAAAATAATATGTGCGATTTCCCATTAATTAGCTAAGTGCAGACCGATTTCTATTAATTAACTTAAGTATAAATCGTATTTGCTTTTTGGCTGACCCCGCACACGTATTATGTCAAGACCGAGTCGGTTGAGAGGGTTAGGGGGTGGGAGAACTGACAAGAAAACGTAAAGCCGTCGCTGCCGACGTACCAGGCTAAGCAGCAGGTCGTTTGAGGGGCTCGAGTCTTCACAGCTTTCTATGACTATCTTTGGGTAGGGAACGTTTTAAGTTTCTTGGGCCGTGTGCCTCAAAATGCGAACGCGACATCCCCCGACTATATGAGGTACTTAATCGATAAAGTCTCGACAAACAGCCAGAGGAGGTAGGACAACTAAAAGGCCAGATTGACACAGCTGGTGGAATAGACCTACTAGGGCCTCCTAGGGGTCGCTCCAGTATGAGTTAAAACATATTCAGCACATGGCGCTGCGTATACATCCGTATAATCTGTATATTTAATCACAACGAATCTAGTATACCCTTTTATTCAAGGAGTTACGGGTATAGAAAGGTAAATTGTGTACAGATATATCTAGTTTTCGGGAGCTTGCATTTTGAAGTTATTTATATTATTTTCCACTGAAACTGACATTAACGTATAGTTTTGATTTAAAAATGCGAAATGTCTATATATAACTACTACAAAGATTTGAGTCTTACCTGAACTGAATTATCCGGAAATCGTTAAGATGAAGCTTGAAATTTGCCACATTTATAGCTAGCTCAGCGTACACAATAGTATTATCCAATGATCCAGTAACACGTGGCAATCGTTCGAATTTCGTTACATCTAGCTTAAAATTGTATTCAAACTGTTAAATAAAAAGTTAATTATATAATTATTATTAATTAAAATTAATTATAAAATAAAACACACATATCAAAACATTAACTAAAATTTATACAATAGTTAGAGTTTAATTTAACTGCTACTCCCATATATCTTTTTATACCCGTTACTCGTAGAATAAGGGGGTATTCTAGATTCGTTGAAGTGTGTAACAGGCTGAAGGAAGCGATTCTGACTGTATAAAGTATATATATTCTTGATCAGGATCAATCGATCTAGCCATGTCCGTCTGTCCGAATGAGCATCTAGATCTCAGGAACTAGAAAAGTTAGAAGGTTGAGATTCAGCATACAGATTCTAGAGACAAAGACGCAGCGCAAGTTTGTTGACCCATGTTGCCACGTCCACAAGCCGCACAAAACTGCCAAGTGTGTTGATATTTTGTCATATTTTTATTAGTCTTGTAAATTTCTATCGATTTGCAACAAAAATTTTTTGCCACGCCCACTCTAACGTCTACATTTTTGAAAGTGTTTTTAATTTATTTTTCATAATTTCATTAGTTGCTTGAATTTCTATCGATTCGCCAAAAAACTTCTTGCCACGTTCACTCTAACGCCTTAAAGCTGCCAAACCGGTCACGCCCACAGTTTTGGACACTTTTCAAATTTGTTCCTTTTTTTTATTCCCCAATATCTATCGATATCCCAGAATGATGAAATTTCGCATTCGCATTCACACTAGCTGAGTAACGGGTATTTGATAGTCGGGGAACTCGACTATAGCATTCTAACGAGTTAATTCTAATTGAGTTAAAGTGCACGAAAAAGAATTAAGACAAACACTTTTACCACGTAGGCGTTACAGTAATTGTCGGATCTATTATTATCTAAGATACCCCCCCCCCCCTCTCGAGTGCTCTTTTTCGTACTTTCTCTTGCATTTACACATTTGGCTTAGCGCTCTGCTGTTCGCAATTATTCTATCTTTAAGCTCAACAGCTCAACAATAATCTTTACCTCTTATAGTACCGGAAACCTCGATTCTCATACAGACGGAAGGGTGGATTAAGGAATATCAGGAACAAGGGAGGATAATTTTTTGTGTATGATAGAAAGAAGAATTTAAACGATAAAGATGTGGAAAATAAATGCAATCACCTAAGAGGCTGTTATAGAACGCCTTATCAGGCAATTCAGAGATTGGTTTTACTTTTAGAAAAATTGCATAGTCATCGATAGAGAGTGCCGAAATAGCTTTGACTCATACCCCATAGTTAAGCCCTAACAAAACGAACAACACTGGATTGGGAAATAGTGGCGAGGGTCAAAAAACACTGAACCCCAAGGCAGTCAAAAAGCCTAAGGCTGCAATGGTGAGATCCATACGGTTCTAAGCCAGGCGCCAAGGTCCTGGCGTTGTGAAAATGGGATTTTCGAGAATAGTCATGGCAGACGTGCGCTCTCCAGGTATTCTGCAACGTTTGTTCTTTGTTGAGTTCACCTAACGGACGAGAGACATTGCGGCCTCGTCACCAGGTAATAATACATTAAAATTATATACACTAGTGGGCATAAGTATTTGGACAAGAAATATTTTCAATATATTTGTTTGTAACTCATTGTTTACTTAAAGCAAAATTGTTTAATAATTTTAGTAAATAGGTAGACTATCGTAGTTAAATTGGGTAACATAAACATATGGATAACTTCATTGTTGATTTAACACAAATTACTTTTTTACAAATTAGCAATGGCATAAGTATTTGGACAAATTATTTAAATGTTATAAATTGAAAAAAAAGTCAACTACAAAATTATGACAAATTAATAAAAAAAATATACCCTCCCTTAGCGTCTATCACCTTTTGCAGACGTTTTGGTACAGACTGTACCAAGCTGTGGATATAATCTATTGAAATATCCTTCCATAAGGTTTGAATTTCCAAAATCGTTTCTTCGCGACTTCTAGATAAGTTTGCACTCCTTTTTCTTTTTAAATATGACCAGAGGTCTGGACCTTGAGGGAGCCAATCCAATGTGTTTACGCCAACATCTTTTAAAAATCCATCAACAGGAACCAAATCTTCCAAGCCAGTGAAGGCTAAGCATCCCCAAAACATAACAGACCCTCCTGAATGATTTACTCTCTGACATACTGGTACCACTTTTTTCCGATATTGTTTCGGTAATCTAACAAAAAATTTTTTTTTTGAGCAGTGAAACTCAAAAGAGCTTTCATCGCTCCACAAAACATTGTTCCAGATTGATGCAGGCTGACCAACATATTTTTTGGAAAAGTCGAGGCGCTTTAACTTATTTCGTGTATTTATTAGTGGTATAACTCTGCTAAAATGTGTTCCAAAATCGGCTTCCTTAAGACGACTGCGAACTTTTCTTTTACTGATATCGATTTCTGCTCCTTCTTTTAGTTCTTTGACAACCGATCGGGGAGTTTGTAGGACATTCTGCTTAAACATCCGTACAATATACCCATCGTCCTTTTAAGTTGTTTTACGTGGTCGGCCACTACGCGCAACGTTTTTGGTTGTGTGTTTTTTTTTTATATTTATTTATTTGGTAATACACCGTTGCCCGTGGAATTTTGTATAAATCAATGATATTTTGTACCGAAATACCAGAATTAAACTTAATTATTATTTCATTTTTTATAAATTCGCTCAGTTCCTTTGTTTTCTCCATGTTTAACAAATTTATGAATGAAATAAAAGTAGGTAGTAACACGTTATCAAGAACAAATGTTCAAATGATCTAAAAAAAGTCAAAAATTTGATATTCTTCGAACAACAGATCAATGCGAACTAATGAAATGTGGTTTTTAAGTACTTTGGCACCGCCCAAATAGTTGTCTGTCTAGCTTTCTTATAAGCAGAAGGATAATTGAAAAGGTAAAAAGCAAAACATACCTCTCCCGTGTAACTGTAATTGCACTCTTTGTTTTATCATCAATAGTTTACTTATTTATTTGATTGTACTATGAAAAGCATAGCCCGGCAGTTGCAAGCTAATGGTGTCTAAATACTTATGCCCACTAATGTATACACAATAATATATAAGAAGAATACATATATAATATATTACAAGAACTTAAAAAAATTATCTTATTTGAGTATGTTATTGTCATTAGCTCTAACATAAACATTTTGGGAAACCATGTAAAATTTATCGCAGAACGACTGCTATTAATTAAAGTTGATAACATACCATATAGGTCGATAGTTCACAACTTCGATTGTCTTATTGATGATCTATCGATCACCTACCGCATCGAGTGAAAGAAGTAGAACACTCAAAAAAAGCTGGTCGTTCGTTCTTTCTTTACATATATTGAATACAGTTGTTTTTCGTGTTAAGTTCAATTCATAAATTAGTTCCTGAGTATTATAGAATTCCATCAGCCAGTAAGTGTCGAGACGAACTCACAAGGACGATCACTGCAAGTGAAGAACGGAGCATTGCATCGATCCACGGAGCAGAAGAACCCTGGCGTGGTTACAAGGGTCAGTGGAGTCAGTGGTCAGCAAAGGTGGTTCCAGGCCTAGCGTTGCCTTAACGGACGATACACCCTGCTCCCATAACATCCGTGTGTCAAGGACACACGGGACAAATAAGACAAGGCAGGAGCAACGCCGCGCAACAGTCGGGGATCTCCGGAGGAGTCAGCTGTAAAATACTACGATAAAGCGACTTTAATCTGAAACTCTCTTTTCTCCTTGGTCGGGCTCACATCACATAAAACATAAATGTGGTAGGACGAACACACAAACTCTCTGAGCTAGCCGCTAGTAACGAGCAGAACTAAGAAAAACAACGTGCACCCGAACGACTCTACAATGACGTTTGGAACCGCATCAGCTTTATATACTGTCATTCGCCAAGTAACATGAAACCACGGATGGTGCTCTTTAAGTGGGAAACGATGTTATGAGAGTCCTTAAGCCCTTCTAACTCACATTCCACAAGGTCATTCCACAATGGCTTCCAAATCAAGTTGAAGATTAATCCTACCCATTCCAAACGATCAGTGTTATCCATCGTGGCACGTATTTTTGTCCCATTGGGGTTCTTAGCACCCGTGATGTCATATCAGAGATCCTCCTAAAAGATGTATGGAACTTCCACGTTCAGCAAGCCGATGGCAGATGCCGAGCACTGGGCTGGGATGATTCTTTACCAGAATCGCTCGCCGAGCGTTGACAGCTCCCAGATATACAAAAAATGCCCTGCGCTGCCTTGGATTCGACTTGAGCTCTATCCACGAATTTAGTTTGGCCTCACAGTTGCGTCATGTTCCTACCCATGAGAATCCTGCCGATTGCGCAACACGCGGTTTAACCTTAGCGCAGCTATCGCAGCATAAGCTGTGGTGGAAGGGGCCGAATTAGCTACACCAATCCGAAGACTAGCGGTCTTAGGCCAAAATTACACCTGCAGAACCGGCTCCCGGTTGCGTTAAAGATCAAATAACTACATTGATTCCTCTTTCGATTCGTTCATTGTTATTTTTTTCGTATAATCGTCTTACATCTGCACCGCTGATATCCACATATTTGTTCAATGCTCGGAGCAAGGGAAATTAGCGACTCACCGGACCAATACAAGTGTCAGGATTCAGAAGCGCGTTGTTCACTTTGGTCCGAATAGTTCAACGCACAGCATTTATGGAGGAATCATGCCGGCTCCAACCAAGACTTGCTCTCCCTAAAACCAACAAGCTAACCTCGCTGTCACTACTCATTGACGACCAAGAAGGGATCGTGAATGTTCGAGGGAGGCTAAGAAACGCAGTTTTGGATTGTCAACGGCAAGCATATGTTTTATCAGCCGAAGAGGACTTCATCTTTATCGTTCCATTTAAGAAAAACCCAATAACAACAAAATAAATAAATAGATAAGTGCAGACAAGTCAGGCGCTAATTCCTTCAATCTTTTTCATCAGTGACATCGAAGCTTGCCCTCCCAGCAGAGAGACATGAAACCAATTATAAGGTCGGTAACATTGTGATTGTCAGGGATGACAGGACGGGTCCTACAGAGTAAAGTCTTGGACGCATCATGATAATGATGAAGTGTAATTAGTTAGTGGACTGAAGCACTTTTACGGACGACAAGGACATGAGGTCCCCTATGGGGGTGTTGGTGGGCTCCTCAAGCCAAACTGATTTTAAGTCTGCGTGATCGAGAATATTCGAGCTAACGATATATCCATCATAAGCATTCTATTTCTCACCAGCAAGGTTTCATGCAAATGATTGGTGTCAATTTGCGACCCCTTTGCCGTTTTGAGAATTACGTTGACTGTGGAGGTAACTTGATTTATCTGGTCCTGAACTTTAGTGTTTATTTCTATTTGCCTATAGTTTGCGTCGATCAATCGCGCTTCTAAAAATCTACTCTAGATCGCTAGCATCTGGTGTGCCGGCTACTACTTTTAGCATGACACCCAGAAAGTCTAGGCTCCTGGCCAACCTGTGGTGCAAGCCTAATGCATCCAACATATCTTGGAGGTGTGTCGTATCCACACTCAGCAAATGCTTCATGTGTGACTCTGGGAAGTATTCCATTATATCGATTCTCTCTACCACTACACGCGTGTACTCCGAAAGGTTAGCGGAGTGCCTTACGTAGGCAAACTTCTCCCATACCAGGATCCCACCCCATCCCACAGAAACCCACCACCTAAAACTTACTTAACTATTGTGCGTGTCGATGGTGTTAAGCTTAAATGTTAGTAAATCTAAACGTGCCAAGTAGCTTGAAAAAACCGTACAGCTAATATATTTAAACGTGCCAAGTAGCTTGAAAAAACTTTACAGCTAATATATTTAAGGGCATTGAATATGGGTGAGTCACTTGAGGTTGTCCTTATGGACCACCCTCCCCTTAATGAGGACTGTGGTCCCCATGTCCGCTTCGACAGCTCTTTCTTCGCACAGAGGCGTGAGTTTGTTGCCGAGTCCGAGTTCCGAACTACTTCATCCTGTATCATTGCGAGGGTATGCGTATCGCAATGAAAGGCGTTTACGCCTCTTGGGACGATTACGTCTGTAAGTTCGTCCAACAGACACTCTCTGCAGACAAAATTAATCGGGTGTCGCCTTGTTTCCGAATAAAATAAATGTATGTTTAGACGAGAGGCGTGCTTCCTCCAGTACTATCTGTTTCTGGAAACAGTTCAACGGCTTAGCCGTTGACTCGATTGTGTGGGTGAGAGACATCTCACTGTGCACTGTTGCGGCACACGAGTCAGCCTCTTCTTCTTTCAACGCAATAAGCTGTTGTCTGGATAAAGCGTCCGCTACCAGGTTCTCTTTACCCGGCTTTAGAATAAACGAGCGTTAGACTCGTCTATGCGGGCTTTCCATCGCTTAATTTTTGCGTTGGGGTTTGATTCCGACACGGAAAAGGTTAGCGGTTGATGGTCACTGAAGATGTTTATATCTGTGACCCCATACAAGTAATGCCGCAGCTTAGCTAGGGCCCATACTATGGCCAACAACTCCCGCTCGTTAGTTGCGTAGTTGGCTTCGCTGCCCTTTAACGCTCTTGAAATCATCGTTATAGACCGGCTTTCTTGAGCTAGGACCGCGCCTATGCCGTAAGCTGAAGCATCTGTCGTTAGATCAAAAGGCTTTTCTTATAATCTGAGTAACTGAGCATAACGTCTTCCGACGCCAAAATGTTACGCAGTTTATAAAACGCCTGTTGCTGGGCTGGAAAAGCGCACCTGGATGCTTCTCGACCTATGCCTGCTGACCGTTCCATTTTCGCCCTTCAGTATGTCTGAGATAGGTCTTGCTATGGCCGTCTTTGGCTCTGGGAGTTCTTTAATGGCTCTGACTTTTTCTGGGTCCGTTGTTGCACCGTTACTAGTGACTATGAACCCAGAAAGTTGACGCTTTTCTAAAAAAGAACGGGACTTTTCAACAGACACCCTCATGTATTCCTCATATAGGCTCTTTAAGACCCAATCTACATGCTCGACATGCGACTCCTCGTCCTTGGAGAAGATGATGACATCGTCAACATAAACAGCAAAATTTGTCTATTTGTTCCCGAAGGATGTCATCAATGATTCTTTGAAAGGTGCTGGCGGCGTTCTTAGAGCCGAATGACATTCTCTTGAACTCATACTTTCCCCCGTTTACCGGGAAGGATGTCTTTTCACGGTCGCGTTCGGCGAGCGTGATCTGATGGTGCCCGGATTTAAGATCCAGGGTCGAGAAATAATAGGCTTTGCCCAAATTGCCTAGTATAATTGAGATGTTTGGCATAGGTTATCTGTCAGAGATTGTTCTCCCGTTGAGCTTGCGGAAGTCTATTACTAGCCGTTTATTCCGGTTACCCGTCTCATCGGTTCCCTTCTTATCTACCACTCATATGGGATTGTTGTAAGGGGAAGCCGATTTTAGGATTTTGCCATTCTTAAGGAGGTCTTGTACCTCCTTTTTGACGAAATCAGCTACACCCATGGGATAGGGGTAAAGCTTGGCGTAGATAGGCTCCTCGCTCACTGTCCTAATTGTGGCAACCACTGACGTGTTGTAGGGCAGTGCCACGTTGGGACTTGCGAAAGCCTTCTTTCTGGTTCTTAACATTTTTAAAAAAGTGTTCCGCACCGAAGCGGGCGGATCTGAGCAGTCTATGTCTGTGAAGTTTACGTCAGCGCATTTGTGGAAGGAGATTTCCTCAACTTCCGTGCCCCATTTAAGCTGGCCGGAGACCAGGCAAAGCGATGCCCCAGCTTGCACTAGCAAGTCGAGGCCAATGATCCCATCGAAATTAAGCAAATCTGGTAGAAGAAAAAAAGTTGATTTTATGTTAAATAGCGCGGCAAAGCACTTTTGGGTGACATTAGTTGAGCCATGTATCGAAAGCACCCTGAATGGTGTGCTAACCGGACGGACGCCACGTAGGCCCTTATGTAGCCTGATGAAGTTTTTTGACGCGCCGGTGTCGATGAGGAACTTCATGTCAAGCCCCGCTACTCTTCGTCTGATGACGGGTAGCAGGGTGCGTCCGAGTCGCTCTCTCCATCATCGTTGATCTGTGCCATCGCGGCGCTGGCGGAAGCGGCGTACGACTCTACTCCCTGCCCAGCACCCTGAGTGACATGATTTGGTTCTTATACCTAGCGTTAGTGCGCTCGGACGTAACTGGCCGCTTGTTGGCATCGCTCGATGTTTGAGCGGGCTGCCTGAACCTTGAAAGCGACGGATCGACTTCCATAGGTTGCGGTGCGCTACCGCGACTTTGTTGCTCAGCACCGCGCTGACCGGGCTGGGCTTGCTGTTAGCGTTGAGTGCTAAAGTGCGGGTTCTTTGACGCGCTTCCGCGTGCTGATTTGGTTTAACTCGCTGATTGGCATTAGCCCTCTGCTTTTTCCCTTTCATGCCTTTCGCGAAATTGGCCGCGAAGGCATACCTGTCGTGGTTCCACTCGACGTCTTGGGCGAGTGCCAGAGCCGACGGCAAATCCCTCGGTTTAGCTGCAAAGAGCACGTCCGTGAAGCTGCGCTTTAACCCTCACACAAAGACTCGTAGGGCATCTTCCCGAAATTTGTCGCAAAGTGCCTTTGCTAAGGCTGGCTCATACGACATGTTGACTTTGTTTGTCAACAGCGTCAGTTTCTTGCCGACCTCATAATAATATTTCAGCAGAGGCGCGCCATTCTGCCTGAGCGTGGCCAACTCTTGTTCGATAACGTGAATCGGCCGCTTATCGCTGTAAGCGAAATCGAGACGACTTATGACGTTAAGTGCATTGTCGAATGAAGCTAGTTCATCATCTGCGGTCCCTGTAACTTTGTTTTTTATGACCGCCTGGTAATGGCGCGCGATGCCGTAATGTGGTCTGAAGACACGGTAAGTCATGAGGGCTGCCCGTCGCCATAAAGTATATTTTTCTTGTACCCCTGTGAATTCGGGTAAGCTCTTGACGGCATTTAATGGCTTGTTACACGTTACAGCGTCGCTTGTTATATCTATATCAGAGACACTTTCTACTACTGGTGATACGATATGTGTTCCTGTCATTTGCTGTGATAGCAATTCGTCTTTGTCTACCAAGGGCTGGTATGCTTTGGCTTGTTCTGCTAAGGCATGCAGTAACAGCCGTTTGCACCACCAGTCTGAGTTGCTCAGCGTCCATGCTTGATGGTGCTGGGGGGGACAATACTGTATGCCTTGGGGCTGGGACACGAATGCGACTGTCGCAATCGGAGGGGGTTCCTATAGCAGCTGAAGGGTGAAAACATGGGCTTCTATGTAGGCAAAGAGATTTGAAGCGAGCCGCTTGAAGGGCAAGGCAACTAAGTTCCAAAATTGAGCGGATCGTGTTACACTGAGCGATGACCCAGAACGAACGGAACAAAGGCAAACGGAAAAAAACTTATGCCCACATGCATTTAATGCGGCGCTCGTAATGCTTTGTCAACAAATAATACTCTTATGTCAACCCAGCTCTCAAGTCAGTATACTTGCTTAAACTTTTTGTATTTTGTTGCTGGTTATTCTTGAAAAATTACGCGTTCAATTATATTTAGTTATATTTAAATTATAGCAGACTTAAAACACAGTTTGAGTAAAAAACTTCACTTACATTTTTAATGTTGTGTGTGTTAATTGTTGTTGATGCTGAACTGGTTCCGCTTCCCGCGCTGCCGTCTCCGCTGTCCAGCTAACTAGCACGTCAGTCTGGCGACACGCCGCTGTCCGAAGAGCTCCCCCGGCTTCGGTGTTAATTTTTTTTTTTTTTGCAATTTCGTTCGATGTTCATAGCGGCCGCGCAAATATGCTGAGTTTGCCGGCTATGGAGCAACGTCTAGCATTATGCTTACTTTGCAGAAAGCCGTTGTTGTCGCTTATTTTATTTGGCCGTCCGCGGATGTTAGCTTTACTTAACTTATATAAAATATGCTATTCCAAACTATACTGAAGGTGTTTAAAATAAACAAGAGATCATGCTATAGACGACTTCCCCGATTATCAGATACCCGTTAGGGTACGAAACTTCATAATACGCGAACGCGGAATTTCATAGTTGTTTTTTTTTTTTTTTAGCAGGGAAACTTAAAAGAGCTTTCATCGCTCCACAAAACATTGTTCCAGATTGATGCAGGCTGACCAACATATTTTTTGGAAAAGTCGAGGCGCTTTAACTTATTTCGTGTATTTATAAGTGCTCTGCTAAAATGTGTTCCAAAATCGGCTTCCTTAAGACGACTGCGAACTGTTCTTTTACTGATATCGATTTCTGCTCCTTCTTTTAGTTCTTTGACAACCGATCGGGGAGTTTGTAGGACATTCTGCTTAAACATCCGTACAATATACCCATCGTCCTTTTAAGTTGTTTTACGTGGTCGGCCACTACGCGCAACGTTTTTGGTTGTGTGTTTTTTTTTTATATTTATTTATTTGGTAATACACCGTTGCCCGTGGAATTTTGTATAAATCAATGATATTTTGTACCGAAATACCAGAATTAAACTTAATTATTATTTCATTTTTTATAAATTCGCTCAGTTCCTTTGTTTTCTCCATGTTTAACAAATTTATGAATGAAATAAAAGTAGGTAGTAACACGTTATCAAGAACAAATGTTCAAATGATCTAAAAAAAGTCAAAAATTTGATATTCTTCGAACAACAGATCAATGCGAACTAATGAAATGTGGTTTTTAAGTACTTTGGCACCGCCCAAATAGTTGTCTGTCTAGCTTTCTTATAAGCAGAAGGATAATTGAAAAGGTAAAAAGCAAAACATACCTCTCGCGTGTAACTGTAATTGCACTCTTTGTTTTATCATCAATAGTTTACTTATTTATTTGACTGTACTATAAAAAGCATAGCCCGGCAGTTGCAAGCTAATGGTGTCTAAATAGTTATGTCCATTAGTGTATGTACATGTTACACTGGGATGCGCTATATTTTTATCGCCATACTAAGAAGAACAAGCAGAGTGTAGATGAACGGTACTTACGAAAAGCAATAGACGAGAAGAATAGTAAAAGGTAGTAACATGTTTTATACGTTTCTGTTCAGTTGCATTTTAATTTTGAGTCGTCAAAATCGTCAGTGTTTTAAATAAACGGTACTTACGAAAACCAAATCACGACATAGAAGCGCAGAGCATTTCAGTTATTTTATTGCGTTTTTTTTTTCAGTTGCTCTTTCAATTTTGAATCGTCAAGATCGTAAGCGTTTTTTTTTTTAGAAATTGAGCTACGGCTTTCAGATTTGTAATAATATTTATAAATATTTGATTTGAATTTAATTTTTTAAACCGAGACTTTGTTATATTTTTTTGGAACTCTTATTCCTCTTACAAAGATATATTACATCTACATAGAATATTATATCTACATACATGGAATACATCCAGAAGGAAGTCTTCGCAAACGCCATAATTTTAGTAATGAGGGTTAATTTTTTTACTCTTCCAACCCTCGGTTAATACCATCTGCACTCGTCGTCTGCATATCCAACGGGTACGACATAAGTAGATTCAATATCCGAACGCTTCACTGGCAGAATTGCACGCTAGTCCGCTGAACAAATCAAAACTTACCTGACGCAAACAATTGACCTTAGCATGAAAATACAAGGAGCAGAAAGTATTGACGAACTTTAAAAAAGCAGCTGCACACGCTACACCAAGAAATCTACAAAACTTACAACTACCCTACAAAATAACTAATCTACTTCAACTAAAACGAAAGGTTAGGAAAGAGACTTGCATATCGCCTCCATACTGGGAAATAGAAAAAAGCTTCAAATAGATTAGGTATTGGAAAACATGTGCACAGCTGATACATCAAACTACTCTCTTTTTAAAAAATATTCTGCTATGAGGGACTCGACAGAAGGCTTGTGTCGAATATGGATGTGGATTGTGTGTTTTTTGGCACTCACTTACTTTTCTAGTATACCATATTACTCTACGAGTAACGGCTATAACAAGAGAGAATGCTATAGTCGATTTCCCCGACTATCAGATACCCGTTACTTAACTAGTGTGAATTGTTGGACATTTTTTCGTAATTGTCTTTTGCCACGACCACTCTAACGCCAAGGCGGTCACGCTGAAATTTTTTTCTTAATATATTCCAAAATACCTAAAAAAATAAATACAAATTTTAATTCAAATTCTATTCTTATTTCCTAGAATTATTAATTTCTTATTTTTTTTATATTGTCCTTTTGGACCAGCCCTCCTTTTATTAGAACATTTGATCCTAAATCTGCTTTCACTACAGTTTATTGCATAACCGTTGATTGATTTTGATTTGATTTAACCCGAGCCCTACCCCCTAATTAATAGCTCTTATCTTCTTTCACAAGTCTATTTGTTACCTGCAGCCCTGTTTCCACATTGTTTGAACGAATGAGTTCAACTGGTTTAATTTTAGTTACCGAAAGAATTATATATATATAGTTATGTGGAAGGTTGATAGGGCCTTCCGAGCAGAGACCGTTGTGTCCAAAAGATCGTTGCCTCCAGAAACGACTTCGTTGTCGTCTGTAGGTTGAAGGTTGAACTCCTCAGTTAAGCACCCATCGACTTCTTTGTCGATTAAAGAGGGGTTAAAACAAAACGAAAGGTTTCGCTTAACAAATTGAGGGTTTATTCAATGATGTGTACAGATCGAGGTCTTCTTGTCTACTGACTAAAAATAAAGCTAAGCTCAGACAAAAAGCTTAGCGCCATGTGTATTCTAACATAACTTAATCAAATAAGAGGGTATGTAAGGGTATACATGACTCCCCCAGCGTAAGTTTCAAGTATGTGGTTGAAATTATTTCATTAAGTAATACATATGTAAATAATAGGAGTACAGAAATGTTAGGTTTCACAATCTTCATTTTGATATTTATATTTCCGTTTCACCTGATCCTTATAGATTTTTCGTTTATTGTCTTTATTATTAATCAAGTAGTTACCGTATTGAGTGTAATTACTTATTTCTTTATATTTTGGATTTGATTTTCCTACTTGATTATTTTTTACAAATATATTTGAGAAGTTTGACTCGTTTATGTTATCCTGTTTTGCATTTAAAGTTTGTTTGTTTCTTACTAGCTTTTCGGATAGTTTAGAGATGTCTTCGTGACAAAGTATATTATTAAATAAATCTATCGGTCTAATATTTGTGGTTGAATGAATTGTGTTATTATAGCAAACAATTGCTTTATAAACATTTTCTTGAATAGTGTCAAAATTGTTTGGATCAGCATTATACAATCGCATATGTTCATTTAGGGTTAAGTGCAATCTTTCCACATCAGAGTTTCCAGTTTTCTTATAAGGAGTTGTAAAGTGTATATCTATGTTATTTTCGAGGAGAAATTGCTTAATTACGACAATATCGAATTCGTTATCAGTTACAATCTTTTTCGGCTTTCCTAAGTATTGAATTCTTAATTTGATTGCGTTAAGCAAAGAAATCCAAGATCTGTCTTTAATATGTTGAGCAGTGGCATATTTAGACATTTTGTCAATTGATGTAACGTACATAATGTTTCTTTTAGGATACCAGATGTCTATGTGAATTATATCGTTTATTTTATCTGGCGTTTCTGTAATATTAAAATTATATTTTATAGGTTGTCTATCATATTTGGCTAAATTACAAATTTTACAATTGTTAATATAATTTTGAATAAACTTTTGCATTTTTGGATAATAGTATTTTTCTCTTATAGATATAAAAATTTCGTTAATGCCTCTGTGATTATTCTTTATGTGTTCGTTTTCGATAATCTTCAGGAGTTTTTCTTTATCATTTATGTCTTCTAACAATGTACCTGACTTTAGAATTCTTAAATTTTTATTACTTGAAAAATACTGCCTATAAATTTCTTGAAATTTTACAAATAAACTTAAATTTTCACAAAATATTACAACTAAGCCTTTTTCTGGCAGTTTCTCTTGCATGAACTTAAGCATATTTTCCTGATTTCCGCTTGATTTAAAGATATGTCGTATTTTCTTGTTATGCAAAATTTTGAAGGTACTTAAATCGCTTTCCGCTTCTATTATTTGTATTTGGATTTTAAAAACGTTTAGACAATTAGTTGTAATACTAATAAAATTAAGATCGTCTGAGTCCGCACTGTGAATAGTTTCCAAATCGTCAATATCGTTGGCAAATATATGAATTAGATCTTTCGAGAAATCTTCATTTATAATTTTTGTCTTAGGCGTAACTTCCGGTAATGTGTTAGTGTTCTCTAGCATAAATATATCTAAGTTATTAATTTCTATATTTGTTTGGGCATTTTTATCATACTCTTCTGTTGATGCTTTGACGATTCTGCTAAGTCCGTCTGCTAAAGCGTTTTCTTTACCTTTTATAAATGTTATGTCAAAATCAAACTCGTTTAATTGCACTTTCCAACGTTGTAACTTTAGGTTGGGTTCCTTTAGATTATTAAGCCAAACTAGGGGTCTATGGTCGGTTTTAATTATAAACTTTCTTCCATAAATATAATATTTAAAGAATTTTGTTGACCAATAGATTGCAAGAAGCTCTTTTTCTATTGTACTGTAATTAAGTTCATGATTTTTAAGAGAACGACTAGCATAAGAAATTACTTTATTATCTTGCATGAGCACGGCGCCTAATGCATAGTTACTTGCGTCTGTAACTATCGTGAATTGTTTGTTAAAATCTGGGTAAACGACTATCGGATCGCTTGTTATTAGGATTTTTAGTTTTTGAAAAGCTTCTACGTATTCTTGATCATGTGTGTTTATTTTAGAATTTTTCTTTAAGTATTTTATTAAGGGCTGGGCAATTTTGGAGTAGTCTTTTATGTAGCGCCTCAAATAACCTGTGATGCCTAGAAAACTTTTAATTTGTTTCTGGTTTGTCGGTAAATTTATCTTACAAATTGCGTCAATTTTCTTCTGACTTGGTTTTAGACCTTCTGAATTAATGGTATGTCCGAGAAATTCAATCTCCTCTCTGGCAAACTCGCATTTGTCTGATTGGAGTTTTAAATTTGCCTTAGATAGACAGCTGAAGATACAGCTTAAATGATTGACGTGTTCCCCTATATTCTTAGAAAATATAAGGATGTCATCCATGTAAACAATGCAAAATTGTCCGGTATAGGGGCTAAGGATATTATTCATTAGCCTTTGAAATGTTGAAGGTGCGTTCCGTAGTCCGAAAGGCATACGAAGGAACTCGTAATGGCCACTGGTTGTTGAAAAGGCTGTTTTGTGCACATCTTTGTTGTCCATTTCTATCTGATAGA
>NT_037436.4:26401014-26403999 GCF_000001215.4 Drosophila melanogaster | reverse complement strand
TTAATGAATGCGAAGTATGTAACATATCCAAAACAGAACATAGAGATACTAAACTAAGATATGAGTTAACACCAGAAACCTTTAATCCCAGAGAAAAATATGTTATAGATTTTTATTTAATCAATAATAAAACGTTCCTGTCATGCATTGACATTTATTCAAAATATGCCGCTTTGATTGAAGTCAGTAGTAGAGACTGGCTGGAAGCAAAAAGAGCTCTCCTTAAAATTTTCAATGAAATGGGAAAACCGTCCGAAATAAAGGCCGATAAAGATTCAGCTTTTATATGTTCCGCGTTACATTTATGGCTTAGGTCCGAGATTGTGAATATAAATATCACAACAAGTAAAAATGGAATTTCTGACATTGAAAGATTCCATAAAACAGTCAATGAAAAGTTAAGAATCATTAATAGTGAGTCCGACCCAGAAAATAAGATAACACAATTTGAAACTATTCTCTATGTATATAACCACAAAACTAAACACAATACAACTGGGAGAACACCAGCTGATATTTTCCTTTAGGAACACCTGCATATGACACCCAAAAAGAGAAACAATCAAAAATAGATAAGTTGAATAAAGACAGACATAGCTATGAAGTAGATACTAGATATAAACAAGCACCAAAAAGTAAAACAACTAACCCATTTAAGAAAACAGGACACGTAGAACAAATAGATGAGAAACATTACGAAGAAACAAATAGAGGAAGAAAAGTTGAACATTATAAATCTAAATTTAAAAAACAAAAGAGAATTAATAAAAGTAAATACAATTCCAGCTCAACTCCCGAAAATCAAGTGGGGTCCGATTAAACAGTTATTCATTATAACACTTATAATATGTTTCATCCGTGCCGTCCGTGGTCAAAGCCTAGAGGTGAACTCGATACAAGCTAAAAATGGATATCTTATATTTAAAACGGGATCAATTAATATACCTATAAACTATGAATATCACTATTTGTCCGTAAACTTAACAAAGACCGAACAAACTTTTGCAAATTTAATTAAACAAGCTGAAGAATATGGTACTATAGCCCCAAATCCAATATTTAACTGAAAAATTAGACAGAGAAATGAATGGAATAAGAATAATAAAACGCAATAAACGTGGTTTAATTAATATTATAGGTACCGCATATAAATACCTTTTTGGCACTTTAGATCAAAATGACAAAGAAGAATTAGAACAAAAAATATATGATCTTTCTGAACATAGTATTCAAATTAATGAATTGAATGAAGTAATAGAAGTAGTCAATAGAGGCATTGAAGTAATCAACCATTTAAGCGCAATAAGTGAAGGTGACAGAAGACTAGAACTTTTATTATTTAATTTACAACAGTTTATCGAATACATTGAAGATATAGAACTTGGTATGCAATTAACAAGACTTGGTATTTTTAATCCCAAATTATTAAGACATGATCCATTATCACATGTAAATTCCGAAAAATTGCTAAATATAAAAACTTCTACGTGGTTAAAATCAGATGCAAATGAAATACTTATTATTTCCCATATTCCTAGAGACATTATAAAAACTGCACTTTTTAACATCGTACCATATCCAGACAAAGATAATAATATACTTATAGAAAATGTAAATGATAAATATTATATTCAAGATAATCAAGTTTACAAACAAAACTCAGGAAAACCAATAATAAACAAATGTATTACAGGAATATTAAATCAAATACCAACAGAATGCAGATATTCAAAAACACATAACAATATTGGAATAACTTATGTAGAACCAAACATAATTTTAACTTGGAAATTATCAAAAATTGTATTAAATCAAAACTGTATAATTAATAGAGAAATTATAATAGAAGGAGACAATATAATAAAAGCTTTTAATTGTTCTGTTCAAATAGAAAACATATTAATTACAAGCACAACACTAGACTACACACAAACGGTCTATATCAATAACAATGTAACAAAATTAGAACCATTATCATATCTAAATGCTAAAGAAATACTTAAAGAACACACTAATACATACAACACATTACAAATTATTACATTAACTATACTTGCTATTATAATACTTACACTTATACTATATTTTATTTATAAATATAAAGGCATTCCCAAAAAACTAATTGTTAAATATAAAAAAGAGAATCCACAACAAATAGAACAGCAAAATAACACAACAACAGAAAATATAAATACAGTACTTGATACTGTATTGTATCCTAGAATATCCGCCTGAGGACAGGCTAAATTTAAAGGATGGGGAAGTAGCATATGTGCCATAGTATAAGACCACATATACTTACACACACACACACACATACATAACCACATAGGAACAGCCATACACAAAATCATAGAATGCCTTAGGATATAAGTCATAAAATCATGTATCCAATAAGAACCCAAATTCTGGTGACAATAACAAATCCAGCCTACCCTAATGTAAACATTAACATCCGCTGCCGAATCAGTTATTCCCACCAAAGGGTCAAAACCGCTTACGCAGCTCAAGTTCTCGGCTGATCAGTACCCATGAGTGATCCACTCAAGAAGGCACCCAATCCAACAGACATAAACATCCGCAGCCGCATTCGCGACTCCCACCAGAGGGTCAAAACTGCTAACACAGCTTTAAGGGTCAAAACTTTCCACGTAGCTCAAACTCGGTTGATTTATATCCATGCGCAATCCACTCAAGAGAGCGCCTAATTAACGTAAACATAAATGAGAGCCTATGTACGCTCAATATGAAGAAGTAAATAAGCTCAGCCAAGGGTTTGCTAAGCGTTCGCTTTGCAAATTAGATTTAGATTTTATTCATACTTCAATTGTGTAAGACGTGAATTTGTCTCCTACATTCGCTTAAGTTTTTGATCAATAAAAATACTTTTTTTTATAAACCAACAAACCGCGAAGTTATAATTATATATATAATTGTTTTTATAATTGTTTTAAAAAGTTTTTTAATTGAGCCGAACAAATGATC